>NC_091470.1:179485752-179686322 GCF_036971445.1 Narcine bancroftii | reverse complement strand
TCTTTCCCTCCCCTCCCCCATCTCCCCCTCACCTTCCCCCCACCCCTCCCCCTCCCCCACCCATCTCCCCATCTCTCCCTTCCCCATTTCTCCCCATCTCTCCTTCCCCATCTCCCCATCTCTCCCTTCCCCATCTCCCCATCTCTCCCTTCCCCATCTCCCCATCTCTCCCCTTCCCCATCTCCCCCTCTCCCTTCCCCATCTCCCCTTCCCCATCTCCACTCCCCTCTTCTCCTTCCCCATCTCCCCTCCCCTTCCCCCATCCCCCCACCCCTCCCCATCACACCCTCTCCTCCCCCCTCCCCCCATCTCCCCACTCCTTCCCCTCCCATCTCATCTTACTTCCCCTCCCCTCCCCTTCCCCATCTCCCCCTCCCATCCCCATCTCCCCCTCCCCCTCATCTCCCCACTACTCCCCACCCCTTCCCCTCCCCTCTCATCTTACTTCCCCTCCCCTCCCCCACTCCCCTCCCCATTCCCCTTCCCCATCTCCCCTTCCTCTCCTTTCCCCATCTCCCCTTCCCCTCCATCTTCCTTCCCTCCTCTCTCACCCTTTGCCTCTTCTCTCCCCTTTGCCTCCTCTCTGCCTTTCCCCTCCTTTCCCCCTTCTCCTCTTTCCCTTTCCACTCCTCCCTCCTCTCTCCCCATTCCCCCTTTCCTCTCCACTCCCCTCCCTCTCTCCCACACAGACCCTGTATCCCCTCCTCCCCCCTTC
The DNA here is from genome assembly GCF_036971445.1 of Narcine bancroftii. Classification (NCBI taxonomy): domain Eukaryota; kingdom Metazoa; phylum Chordata; class Chondrichthyes; order Torpediniformes; family Narcinidae; genus Narcine; species Narcine bancroftii. Next base: position 179,685,607 of record NC_091470.1, on the reverse strand, counting down.
CAAGGTATAAATATTATACAGGCGTAGAATGGATCGGTAGAAAGTCAGAATCTAATCTCAACCCCACCCCCCGAACAGATGCAGAAAATGCAAGCAGGCTTTTGCCACTGATATTAGGAGGGTTAAAAACCAGGGGACATGCGTAAGGGGTGAAGGGGGAAAGGTTTAAGGGGTACATTAGGGGGAACATCTTCATGCAGAGAGCTGTGGGAGTGTGGACCGAGCTGCCAGCTGAATTGTTAAATGCGAGCTCTATTTTGACAGTTAAATAAAAGACATACAATACATTTACAGGTGGCCTGGTTGACGTGATGGTTCGCAGCGACACTGTTACAGCGCCAGCGATCGAGACCGGGGTTCGAATCCCGCGCTGTCTGTAAGGAGTTTGTACATCTTCCCCTTGTCTGCATGAGTTTTCCCCTGGGGGAGGTCCGGTTTCCTCCCACCCTTCAAAAAACATACAGGGATCGTAGGTCCCAATTGGGCAGAACGGGCTCGCGGCCGAAAGGACTGGCTACCATGCTGTATGTCTAAATTAAAAAAAAGAACATTGGACAGTTACATAGGAAAGGGTGAAGGTCAGTGGCACTAGGCAGCACAGACTAGAAGGGCCAGCGCGCTGTTGAGTCCGAACGTTCATTCATCAAAAATGATGAGGGCGCAGGTTTTACAGTGAAAGCAGGGAGTTTTAAAAGGGGGGTAGTCGCTGAGAGAGGTGGACACCTGGAACTCGTTACCAGAGTGGGTAGTTTACGTTTAAGAGGCATCCAGACAGACAAAGGGTGTTAGCATAGATGGGCTGAACAGCCTGTTTCCACACTGAACAACAAATGTTGATACCAGTAAACAGATACGCAAAAGGGTGGTAAGGAGGCAGGGTGGGGCACATCGCCCCCATCCACTACTGTGGTAGGTACTGAGACACCTTATCGGACACAAGTGAACTCCTTGGCAAAGTAACGGATAGAGAAAAAAACCTATTTCCCTCTAATATCACCAACAGTTACTACTAGCGCACAGATCCACGAATATCGAAAGGCAATGGACGGAGGTTGTTACCCATGGCAGGAGAGCCTCAAACTTTCTTTCCACTCACAACCCACTTTCAGTAATCCCTACACCATCAGTGCTCTGCGATCAGTAAGGGATTGCTGAAGGTGGAATATGGGTGGAGAGAAAAAAGTTTGAAATCCACTGTTTTAATCACCCCTCATTGACTCCTTATGTGCACTGTTTCAGAGCTCCAAAGGAAATGAACCAATGACAATTATTTATCAAGGAAAATATTTCAGTGACAATTGGGCCCGGAGCAGTGGTTCTTGACCTTCCCTTCCCATCCCCATCCCACTTTAAGCGATCCCCTTACCAATCAGAGCACCGGACGGTGGTGGTGATGCACGAGTGGGGGGGGGGGGGGGGTGGGGGAAAAGAGGTGGAGAACCACCGATCCAGGACAAGAGGTCACAGCTTCAGGACTGAAGGGCATCTGCCCAGAACAGAGATGTGGAGGGATTTCTGGAGGCTGGGGTCATTTAAGGCAGAGATTGACAGGCTCTTGATCAGCCAGGGCCATCAAAGGTTATGGGAGGAGGCTGGGCAGTGGGGAAATGATTGAGCAGTGGTCGAGAATCGATGGGCTGAATGGCCTGCTTCGGCTCCCACGGCTTGTGGTCCCGTATAAAGATTCACAGATAGAAATAGGTGGACGATTGCCCTTGCCAAAACACAAGCAGAATATATAAGCACTCACATGATAACAGACGCACACAGAGATTTGTAAACAAGCAGCCAAATCTCCTTTAGGTGTGAAATTCAGCAAAATGAGATATTTGTGCTTAGAGAAACTGTTTAAAATTTGTGATACAAATGGAACAGGTTATCTTATTACCACTTCCAATGTTGACAGCCTTTACCACTGTCCATGTTTGCACACAGGCATTTTAACTGTTTATCAAATACTCCCCTGTTTGCCTTTCAAACCAAGGCATTAATTCAATAAAAATAATCAGGTAACTTCCAACAACCGTCGTATCACCACGGTCGACATTAATTTCCTCGCGCAAGCAGCCATTTGCAGTCAGCAGATGCTTACTCCCTGCAACCGAGGAGGCTGTTCAGCCCACAGGTTTTCATGCTGGCTCTCAACAGAGCAATATCATTGGTCCAAACCAGTGGTTCTCAACCTTTTCTCCCCCCGCCCCCCCCCCCCCCCCCCCATTCACACACCACCTTAAGTCATCCCCGTTGCCACAGATGCACTGTGATTAGGAAGGGATGACTTAAGGTGGTGTGTGAATGGAAAGGTTTGAAGACCATTGGTCTGGATCATAGAACATTGCAGCATAGAAAACTCAACTGGTCCACAGCGCCCATAGGAGGTAAATATATACCCCCGATGTTTCGGACCTGAGCCCCTTCCTCATTTTGCCTGAATTAAAAGGCACAACATTTAATTCAGAAGCCTGTATTTTTTCACTGATACCTCGAAGAAGGGCTCAGGCTCGAACCGTCGGTAAAAAATAGCCCTCCCCTCATCAGCAGGGGAAATGTTCCGAGGCCTCCAGCGGATGCCTGAAACCACAGATAGTACCGAACCCTGTATGGGGTATGCGCCACCTAACGTCCACAATACGTTCTGTGAGATTGGGCGCTATGCGATGTGGACGTTGTGCGAACGCCATATTATATACTTAGTAAAGCTACTTGGGGTACTGTAGTGTTCCTGTAAACTTTTTACTTGTAAGTAGGGATCAGTGTGGGGACCGACAGGGGGCTGTGGGGAGAGAGTGGAGCAGTAGGATCAGTGTGGGGACCAACAGGGGGCTGTGGGGAGGGAGCGGAGCAGGGGGATCAGTGTGGGGACCGACATGGGGCTGTGGGGAGAGAGCGGGGCAGTGGGATCAGTGTAGGGACTGACACGGGGCTGTTGGGAGAGAGCGGGGAAGTGGGATCAGTTTCGGATCACAGTTGACTGCGGGTAACTGAAACCAAGGATAAGGGGCACCCCTGTATATCTTTGTCTCCTATGGACACTGTGATACCAGTCAAGTTCCTCTGGCATTTGGGTGTTTTTACTACAATCACAGTGTCTGCAAACTTTCATGCCTCACTTGGTAATGGCAGGATCCCCTTCGTCCCCACCAGCCTCCGCACCCAACATATTATCCTCCACAAATTCCGACACCCGAAACATGATCCCACCATCAGATACCTCTCCTCCCCTCTTCGCCTTCCCTCCGTTCACTCCTCCCTTTCCACCAATCCCTCCCTCGGTACCTACCCCTGTAGCTGCAGGAGATGCCCCGCGTGTGCCCACACCTACTCCCTCACCACCATTCGGGGCCCCGAGCCGTCCTTCCAGGTGACTCGTGAGTCTGCAAGAGGATCCCCCACTGCATCTGGTGGTCTCGACTATGCCGGAGAGACTGGGTACAGATGGGGAGATCGCTTCACTGAGCCCCTCAGCTCTGTCCGCCTTAATAGCGTGGATCTCCCAGTGGCAGCCCATCCCCATTCCCTCGCTGATGTGTCTTTCCACGGTCTCGTGCTCTGCCGGACTGAGACCCCCTCACAAATTGGAGGAGCAACGCCTCATTTTCTGACTGGGCTGCCTCCCACTGGACGGCAATCTACCCGACTTCTCCGGCTTCCACTAGCCCCCTCCCTGTTACCCCGCCAGCTCTCCACCCCTCTCCATTCACAGAGTCAACCCCCCCTCCCCCTGTCTGCTGGTGTGCCCTCCCTCCCTTATCCACCCATTAATTCCTGCCTGTGGCTGTGCCCCTCCCCACCCACCATTTTATACGGACATGTTGCTCATCCCTTGAGGAAGGGCTCAAGCCCGAAACGCTGGTTGTGCATCTTTATCTTTGCTGTATGATGAAGGCTGCGTGATCTGCTGGGTTTTTCTCCAGCATTTCCGTTTAAGCTACCATCACAGGGTCTGCAGACTGTTCTTTAACTCCAGAGGATCGTCAGAACACCTCTGGCGATTACTGGGGTCTCAGTGACAAAATTTACCAGGAGCATCGCTGAAATATAACCAGGCCACTTCGGCCCTTCAAATCTGTGCTAAACTGTTATTCTGCCCAGTCCCACTAAGCTGCACCCAGTCTGTACCCCTCTCATCCACGTCCCTGTCTAAATCCTTTTTAAACATTAAAAACTGAGGCCGCATTCACCACCTCAGCTTGTTCCACAACCCCACTACTTTCTGCGTGAAGAAGTTCCCCCTAAACTTTTCCCCTTTCACCCTTAACCCATGCCCTCTGGTTTGTATCTCACCCACCCTCAGTGGGAAAAACCGACCTACATTTACTCTTTCTGTCCCCCTCATAATTTTAAATACCTCCTTCAAATCTCCCCTCATTACAGATGCTCCAGGGAATAAAGTCCGAACCTGTTTAACCTTTTCCCTGTAACTCAGTCCCTGAAGTCTGGGCAACATCCTAGTAAATCTTCTCTTTCAATCTTATTGATATCTTTCTTGAAGGGCTCAAAGAATTAATGTGGACCCTTTCCACCCAAAACACAGGATCTCTGGCCCACCACCGTCAGGAAGGAGGTAGAGGAGCATCAAAATCAGGATGGCCAGGCTGGGAAACAGCTTCTTTCCACAGACTGGGAGATTGAAGAACAAGTATCGGGTGCCTCTAACTGAATAAATCATCCCAAAATATTTATGTTCAATTATATCTTTGTGTATATACAGTATCTGATTATTATGTTGAGAGTCTGTGTTTCCGTGTGTGAGAGAGAGACTGTGTGGTGAGAGTGTGTGTGTGTGTGTGTCTTTAAGTGTTCCCTATGCTCTGATTAGTAAAGGGTTGTTTAAGGTGGGAGGTGAGTGGGAAGAAAAAGTTTGAAACCCACTGTTTTAATCATCCTTCATTGACTTTGTTATGTGCATGGGTTGAAAGCTCCAAAGGAAATGGACCAACCACAATTTTTCTGAAGCAAAATATTTCAGTAGCAATTAGGTCTAGAACAGTGATTCTCAACCTTCCCACTCACCTCCCACCTTAAACAATCCCTTACTAATCACAGAGCCCCGATGGCGTAGGGATTACTTTAAAGTGGGAGGTGAGTGGAAAGAAAAAGGTTGAGAACCACTGGTTTAAGGTTGGAGGGTGGGGAAAAGATTTAACAGGAGCCTGAGGGGTGGTGGGTGTGTGGAACGGGCTGTCAGAGGAGGTGGATGAGGCAGGGACTTTTGCAACATTTAAGAAAACATCGGACGGATCCGTGCATAGGATGGATTTCGAGCAATATGGTGGGATCTGTGTGAGTGCAACATTTTGGTCAGGGCCTGTTTCCACCCCGTGACTCTGACTGGTGGAATGGGCTTGAAGGGGTGAATGGCCACCTCTGGCTCCTGCTGCCTAATGCGGCCAAATGCAAGCTGCCATCGTTGCATGACTGAGATGCCGCACAGAACGGGCACGGCGGGTCACTGACCCGCAAACCCCCTCCCACTTTCCCCACGTGCAAATCCCCAATATTCTCCGCCCAAGAGAACGGGGGGGGGTGGGGGCGAATCACAGCGGCCCTTTTGACCGAGCCACCCTTCGGGGAGGCGGGTAGGCAGCGGAGGAAGCCCAGGCAGTCGCAGGGAAGGCGTGCGAACTCCGCGCAGACAGCGCCGGAGGTGGGGCCCGAACCTTGCTGTGCTGCCTGGTCACAGGGCGATGGGCCTCTCAGCTTCCAGGCGAGAGCCAGAAACCCGGGGCGTAATTTCACCTTGGCGATTGCAGGCAATGTCTGCTTACCAAAGAGAAATCTGTTCCAGAAATAGTGGCGAATCACTTAGAAATGAGGTCAAATCGAGATGGAGGAATTAATTAATTTAATGGCATAAAAATCTCAACTCCCTTGGACCCTACGTCCTACATCCTTGGATTCAAGAGACGAATTCACTGGAATAATGAACATTGATGTTAATACTCCAGCATATCCCCGATTTAAAAGTGATCTCCAGGTTCACATGATCCAGGAGCAGGAGGCCCATTGAGTGTGGCCCAAGCTGATCCATCCTCCCAGTCGTTCCCACTCCCTGGCCTTCTCCCCGTGACCCTTTGATCTCTGTCTTTTTTAAAATTTTTTTATTTTTCACACCATAAATCACAATAGCCATGATATACACTTTTTCTTTTTCACACATTTACAGTGACTTTTTCTCCCCCCCCCTCCCTCCTCCCAAGCCACCCCCCCACCCCCACCCCCTCTCATCCATTTTAGGTATACAATCTAGGTTACATTAATTCAGTCTGATCTCTGTCTTAAACACATCCACAGCCGCCCGTGGCAACAAGTCCCATGGACTCGTGATCCTCATCTCCATTTTAAACGGACGCCCTTATATCCTGGATTTAAACGTAGACACATTGCATGGTGGCAGGCCCTTTTGGCCCACGAGCCCATGCCGCCCAATTGACCTACAACTGAAAGGTGGGAGGAAACCAGAGCCCCCTCCCCTCCTCCTCACAGTGTAGGATTCAAACCCCGGTCCCGATCGCTGGAACAGCGCTGAGCTAACCCAGTCATTCCCAAAGTGGGCAGTGCAGCTCCCCAGGGGGCGGCAGGAAGATCCAAGGGGCGGGTTGAAAGTCTGTTTGTATCTTGGTGCCATGGCCCAAACAGGACGCACGCCCCGCGACAGCCGGATCATACTGCAGACGCCACGTGGATCATTGCAGCGTTTTCACATCTGTAAAGCCCAAGGCTCTCGGTTTTGTAAGCAAGTTATCTTCAGCCAGGGATGGTGACTGGCTACGATGGGACTGCTCAGGACAGGGACCGTTCAGGATGGTGACTGCCTGGGACAGTGACCTCCTGGGACAGTGAGTGACCGCCTGGGACGGTGACCACTCAGAATGGTGACTGCCCAGGATGGTAACTGACCACCTGAGACAGTGACCACTCGGGACAGTGACCACTCAGGACACTGACAACTCGAGACACTGACCGCGCGAGACAGTGACCGCTCGGGACGATGACTGCCCAGGATTGGACTTCTGGGACGGTGACTGACTGTATTATATCAAAACGCGGACTGATCAAAACCGAGTTATACGAGGTATCCCTGAATTCCCTTCTAACATTAAGTAGTTGTTAAGTATTTGATTTTTTTAGTCATCGCGGTAATATCTCATGTTTTTTTCCGGCTGCATTTGTTGTGCTGGGACACAGCACCGTTGAAGTTGTCCAAAGGATTGAGTTCCTTGGGCGGAGAACTTCACCTGGTCCCTTCACACCAGCTCCGCAGCCAAGCAAGCATCACCGCCTGGTTTGGAAGCCGCAAGACCCTGCGGTTCAATCCATCGGTTACCCGAGCTCCAGATCCAAACCTCCGACGCGACCAGGAAGCTCTCAGCGCCCGGGGCCCTTCTCGCCCGCAATGCCCTCTCTGATGCCCAGTTCCCACGAGGCCGTCTCCAGCAGCCCCCTGCGGGTTCCCAGCCGCCCCGTCTTCTGACCCCTCAAAAGACTTTCGAATGCCTGCATCAAATCGCTCTGGTGGCGCCAGAAATCGGGGAGAACGACCCCCCCCCCCCCCAATCCGTTGAGAAGGGAGAGGCAGAGGAGGCGACCCACGGGGCCAGCAAGGGGGCTCAGCAGCTGAGGGGTGAGGACGTGGAGCCGACTGGATCACGGGCGCCCCGGGGATCGGTGCTGGGATTCAAGAGGGCGCTGAGGGCAGGGGGAGAGTCTCGGGCGCCGATGGCTCCTGGTCGTGCTGGAGGTTTGGATCTGAAGCTCGGGCATGGGCGACGGATTGAACCGCAGTCCGCGGGAGGCAAATCCACGGACGATCGGTGACTCTTGTCAGTTTCTCTTCCTCTGGGCAGTGCTCGGGGTCCGTTAGGCAGAAGGCAATTCCGTGTTACACGACAATAAGGGCATCACCTCCATCCGCAGGCCAGTCGGGAGACCCCCTGCCACCTGCTAGCCGCTGCCTGCACTGCTGCCCACCCAGCCTTCTGCCTCGGCGCCCACCTCCCACACAACTCCTGGAAACCAGTTCCCTTCGGGGAAACCAACTGGCGCCACCTAAATCAAACGCTGCTCCCCTGACGGTGGGGGTGGGAAGGCGAGGGTTTCGGCGGCTGGGGAGAGAGCGCGGCCGACTCCCTGATCACAAGGGAGAGAATGGACCAAGTCTTCTTACTGAGCGGCGTCCCACACAGCCGGACGCTGCCACTAATTCAGACATGAAAGAAACTTAGAGTGGGGATAAAGGGATTCTATCCCGGTTGGGCCACAGAAACGCTGGAGGAACTCAGCCCGTCTCACGGCGTCCGCAAGAGGTAAAGTTACATGAACGACACGTTTCGGGGCCTGAGCCCCTCTTCGAGGAACAGGAAGGCGTCAGAACAAAGACTGAAGGCCGGCTTGGGGAAGGAGTCCGGGTGTTAACTGGATGTGATAAGAGAAGTGTGAGAATTCATTTTGGCTCTGTGAAAGGAGAGAAAGAGAGGGGGGGGGGGGAAGAGCGAGAGAGAAGAGAACGAGAGAGAAAGAGAGAAGAGAACGAGAGAGAGAGGAAGAGAGAGAGTGAGAAAGAGAGAGACAACGAGAGAGAGACAGAGGGAGAGAGAAAAACAACTATACAGAGAAAGAGAGAGAGACAGAGGGAGAGAGAGAGAAAGAAACAGCTATACAGAAAAAGAGAGAAAGGAGAGAGCTAAAAAGAGATACAGGGAGAGAGAGGAGACACGTGTGCTGCTTCTGCCACCTGCTGGCCGCTGCCTGAATTGCTGCCGCCTAAACTTTTTTTTATATAGAAACCCACAAACTTTATTCAACATTACAAACACAAACCACAGACAAACTGAACTTCAACTCAAACCAAAAACACGTGGCAACAATGACGAGAGAAGCAGTAATTACCACCACCTCTCTGCTACACGACAACTTAAAACACGATTTTCCACACTGGAGGCCCCACCGTCCCCGGAACTCGCCCCCCCTCCCCCGCGTCCCCTTGGACGCCACGTGTTCCCGCGCCAACAGCGCAAAGGTATCACCCAGAAAGACAGGCAGGCAGTCAGCTCGCCCTACCACCTCGACCCGTGAATGCCCCCCCAAGAGGGCAGCCGCGGATCAGGAGCGAGGGGCTAAAGGATCACCAGAGTTTGAGGGATTCAGCCCTTTCAGGGAGGGGGAAGAGGGGCTGCCCACCCAACCTTCTGCCTCGGAACTTGTTCGTTGACCTGCGCCCAACCCGCTGCACAACTCGTGGAAATGGGTTCCCTTCAGAGAAAACAGCCAGTGCTAGGGTGGGGGGGGGGGAAAGACGAGGGTTGCGGCAGCTCAGAGAGAGTGCGGGGGGGGGGGGAACAGGGTGAAGGGGGAGAGATAGAGTGGGCGTGGAGGGGGAGAAAAGGTGCAGGGGAGAGAGACAGGGTTCCGGGGAGAGACTGGATGAAGGGAGTGAGACAGAGCACAGGAGAGAGAGAGAGAGAGAGAAAGAGAATTCTAAGAGGTTCATGTGGTTTTTCCAAGTAGAGGGAGTCAAACAGGCTTTTCTCTGAGAGAAAGAGAGGTCAGTTCTACAATTTTACAGTCAGCAGCCGCAGCAGGGACTGGAAAAGGACAAGCTGGCAAGCTTGTGGAAACCCCATTTTGGAAGATGGGTTGTGAGTGTTTAATTCACCCTGGTCAAAGCCCTTGTGGTCCATACAAGAGGAGAGGACTGGCTGCCTAATGTTTCACTTGGAATAAGCGAACCAAGAAAGAACTCTGTGGTGACCTGAAAGAAAGAGGTTATCATCTGGAGAATACTGAGGGGGCCAGTTTCTTTTGCAAGACACTGAAATGGCTGATCGGAAGGAATCAGTTTGTGTCCAACGAGAAACAAATCTCTCACTGAAAACCGACAAGACCTTCCTGAGCGGTAACCATTTACCTTTCAAGCATCAAAGGCTGGCGAACTTCATAAATGTTAAATTCTGTGCACAGTACAAGAATTGGCTGGAACCAGTGAACTTGGAGGAGTGAGAATTGAGATTGGACTGTGAATCAAATAACTTTTCTGAACTTACACACACATTACATACACGTGCACTTAGAATTAGAAGAGCGTTAAGTTAAGTTCAAATGTGATTCTGTTTTCATGTTTAAAGATAATTAAAAGCAACTTTTGTTTAAGTCACCATTTGTCCCGGTGAATTTCTATTGCTGCTGGGTTTTGGGGCCATCTGGGCCCATTACATTAGATTCATCTCCAGCTCCCGCACCCACACAAAATCCAGAACAAACCACTGGCAGCCCGAACCTTCGACACGGTTAGGAAGCCTTCAGCATCCTGGGTGCCCCCCCCCCCCCCTCCTCGCATACCTGCTGCCCTTCCAGCCAGCCTCCGGCAGTCCTGCCGCCCAGTTCATTTTCCCACTCGGCTCCCTGCCAGGCTCCACCCCTTGCCCACACACAAGGGGACATTTCACCACGGACAAAGCACCTGTCGACTCTTTTTGACCTGTTCCCCTCTGAGATCGGCTGCTGGCATCAGTTGAATGTTCTCCCCATGTCCATTGGGAGGGGGGTTCCCAGGGGGCTCTGGCTTCTAAAGGTGTGTAGGATAATGGGGTGCGATTGGGCGGCATGGACGCTAATGGTTGTGTGGAAAAGCAGAAGGTCCTGGGGTGAGGGGTCCCATTTTCTGAAATTACCTGCAAGTTGCCTCACAGGGTTGACAGAGTCATCCAGGAAGCCAATGGCCTGTTACCTTTCAGAAGTCGAGGGACGGAGCTGAAGAGCCCAGGGGCGGTGACGCAGCTCTGCGAAACTCCACTTAAGCAACCCCTTACTAATCACAGAGCACTGTTGGCTTGAGATGACTTAAAGTGGGATGTGAGTGGAAAGGAGGTTGAGTACCACTGGGTTAGAAGGAGGTTTTACCCAGAGAGTGGTTGGTGTGTGGAATGCACGACCTGGGTCAGCAGGGGAGCCAGGTACATGGGTGAAATCTAACTGGACAAGCACGTGGGGGAATTGAAAGTGGGGGAGAGAGAGGGTCTAAAGCAGGGGTGTCAAACTCAAATTCACGGAGGACCAAAATTAAAAACTTGGACTAAGTCGAGGGCCGAACTAAATATTTATTGAAAATTTTCAACAACATCTGCATGTTTTCTCCTCTTTCAACATATGTAATGTTAAACTTTTTCTTATTAAAATAAATGTTTAATTAGAGTTTTGGATAAACTCTTTCATTGTCATTGGCCCATTTCCTTTAGCGTCTGAAACCGTGCACATGACGAGTCAATGAGGGATGATTAAAGCAGTGGTCTTCAAACTTTTTCTTTCCACCCACAGACCACCTTAAGCAATCCCTTACTAATCACAGAGCACCAATGGCACAGGGATGCGAGTGGAAAGAAAAAGGTTGAGAACTGTTGTATTGTGGTAACTCCACATCTGATTAGGTTAATTGTTAGGCAAGTGGTCAGAGAAGGACCCCCCCACCCCAAGAAAGGCTTAAATCACAGGAACAAAATAAGCTTCCGTCTCACTGCTCCCAATCTTACACACAGTCCTGATGTGGAATGTGGGGTCGCAGCTCCACGTTCACCCGAGTTCAGGTGCTGTCTGTGTGGAGTTTGTATGCTCTCCCCTTGTCTTGGACCAACAGGTCGGTCGCCTGACGAAGTCACCCGAACCCCCCATTGAAACGCCGGCGTCCGGGGCGGTGGAAGAATTGGCTGAGAAGAGCGCGTTACTCCCACCCCCCTCCCATGGTTGGAGAGGGATTAAACTGTGATCTCACGGCGCCGTGCTCATCTCCAACAAAAGGTGCGGGAGGCAGGGTCCGCCACGCATGGAGCGAGAGGGAAGGCATCGCCAATGAGACGTTCGGTCTGGCGCCGCCGCTGAAGTGCAGACCCAGCGAGGATGGTCCCCAACTCCAGCCGTGTCTGTGTGTCCGGGAGCTGGGCGGGCTGAGTGCGGCGCTCCGATCCCCGAGATTCGGGACTCTGAGATCCCTCCACACCTCTGGCATCTTCATTTTCACCTTCAGTGTGCATGCGCTATACTGGCGTGGTGGCCAGCGGGCCAACTCTAATATATATTTAATATGATCTTGCGGGCCAAATATAGCCCGCGGGCCAGAGTTTGACATGTGTGTCTAAAGGACGGCACCACATTGTGGGCTGAGGGGCCTATGCTGTGCTAATATACTGACGATACTGTCAGCAAAGCGGCCAAGGTGGTCAGGGGGTGGGGAGCCTGGTGGTGAGGGGGGCATGTCACCGTGTGTTAATAACAGGAGCGCCACGTACACAAAGTTGATCCTGATGCCTGATAAATAGATTTTGGTTAAAGAAGTTTTTGCCTCCCTTTTGAATTAACTGCACTCTGCAGTCCGCTCTGTGGCCACCGGAGGGCAGTGTCGCTCCACAGGTGACGCCTGGCATCCATGGGTGAACATCACCTCTTCTTCCAGCTCAACACCCTCTCTCCCGACAGCATCAAGATCGATCTCACCTTCGCCCACCTCCCCCTGGTCTCTCTCCTTACCCCTCCTTCTCCATCCCCCCTCCCTCGCCACACCCCCCACACACATCAGAGAACCACCCCTCCCGCTGTCTCCGCCTGTCACCCACATGGGGTCATGCTGCGGGAAGGCAGACCCTTAGGCCCGACCAGCCTGTGCTGACCCATATGTCCCGACTGAAGCACAGATATCTGCAGAAGCTGTGATTGCAGTAAAAAAAACACAGAGATGCTGGAGGCAACCGACTGGTCTCATGGTGCCCATCGATGATTTGGGCCTGGGCCCTTGCTCAAGGTAGAAGCAAAGAACAATAAGGCATCAGGATAAAGACGGGAGACTGGCCGGTCTCCTCTTGTCAAATCCGATTAACAACTTTTGTTGGTCTGGACTCTTCTCCCAGCCTCCAGTCTTTATTCTGAATGGGTACAGGGGGAGAGAGGGTGCGGGGAAGAGAAGGTTCGGTGGAGAGAGGTTGCGGGGGAGAGGGTGCAGGGTATAGGGGGAGAGACAGGATGAAGAGAGTGAGACAGGGTGCAGGAGAGAGAGAGAGAGAATTTTAAGAGCAGCATGTGGTTTTCGAAGCAGAGGCAGTCAAACAGGCTTTTCTCTAAGAGGGAGAGAAAGAGAGATCAGTTCCACAATTTTACAGTTAGCAGCAGCAGCTGGAACTGGAACAGGACAAGCTGGCAAGCTTGTGGAAAACCACATTTTGGAAGATGGGTTGTGAGTGCTTAGTTCACCCTGGTCAAACCCCTTGTGGTCCATACAAGAGGAGAGGACAGGCAGCTTAATGTTTCACTTGGAATAAGGGAAACAAGAAGGAACATTGGTGCCAGTTCCTTCGGCAAGACACTGAAGTGGCTGATCGGAAGGAATCAGATTGTGTCCAACAAGAAACAAATCTCTCACTGAAAACCAACAAGACCTTCCTGAGCGGTAACCATTTACCTTTCAAGCATCAAAGGCTGGTGAACTTCATAAATGTTAAATTCTGTGCACAGTATAAGAATTGGCTGCAACCAGTAAACTTGGAGGAGTGAGAAGTGAGATTGGACTGTGAATTAAATAACTTTTCTGAACTTACACACATTACATACACGTGCACTTAGAATTAGAAGAGGGTTAAGTTCAAGTGTGATTCTGTTTTCATGTTTAAAGATAATTAAAAGGAACTTTTGTTTAAGTCACCATTTGTCACGGTTAATTTCTATTGCTGCTGGGTTTTGGGGCCATCTGGGCCCATTACATTAGATTCATCTCCAGCTCCCGCACCCACACAAAGTCCAGAACAAACCACCGGCAGTCCGAGCCTCTGACACGGTTAGGAACTCTCCAGTGCCCTAGGCGCCCCCCCTCGCATACCTGCTGACCCTCCTACCAGTCTCTGGCAGTCCCGCCACCCAGTTCATTCCTCTCCTAGACTCCCTGCCACACTCCGACCCTTGCCCATGCACAAGGGAATAATTCCCCACGGACAAGGCACCCGTTTCCAGGGGTCTCCGGCTTATAAACGGGTGTAGGAAAATTGGATGCGATTGGGTAGCACGGACGCGTGAGCCGAAATGGCCTGTCACCATGTCCAATGGGCTTGTAATGTCTCCTTATGTGACACAGTGCTTCGAGAATATGTGTGTAAGGGAATCTACACCTTGGCCCAACAGGAGGTGCAGAATTGTCACCTATGCACAAAAATTAATAAGAAGGTAATGAGGACAAGGACCATGGGAGGTCAACCATTAGCCATACGCCCTTTTCAACGTATCCAGATCGACTTCACAGAGTTACCTCAAGTCCAAAGATGGAAGTATCTATTGGTGGTAATAGATCACTTTACCCGATGGGTGGAAGCCTTCCCAACAGTAAATGCTACAGCCTCTACAGTAGCTCGCCTCCTCCTAGAGCAGATAATCCCCAGATATGGTATAATGGATTCTATAGACTCAGACAGGGGTCCACATTTTTCTTCAAAAATCCAGCAATTGATTTGTAATGCATTACAGGTCTCTTGGAAATTGCATACCCCTTGGCATCCACAAAGCTCAGGGAGTGTTGAACGTATGAATGGAACCCTAAAAATGCAATTGACAAAATTAATGGTGGAAACTAAAATGCCTTGGATAAAGTGTCTGCCCCTGGCTTTATTGAGAATTCGTACTGCCCCACGAAAAGATGTAGGATTGTCCCCTTATGAAATGATGTTTGGGCTTCCCTTCTGAAGTACAGTTGAGGGGTGTCCCACCTTGGGGGAAGGGGATATATTTGTTAGGAACTATTTACAGGCACTGTCACGCTCTCTTACAGATTTACGAAAGAGAGGACTATTGGCACAAACACCGCCTCTAGACTTTTCTTTACACAAAGTGGAACCAGGAGATTGGATTCTCATCAAGACCTGGAAAACTGAAAAACTCCAGCCCCAGTGGGAAGGTCCATACCAAGTTCTCTTAACTACAGAGGCTGCAGCACGAACAAGAGAGAAGGGGTGGACGCACGCATCCAGATTTAAGGGACCTGTAGAGGCGCCTCAGGACCCTGATACGAACTCAGACTGGACTTGTGTTCCTGGAGAAAAACCTCTTACTTTGCGATTTCGCAGAAAGACTTGATTCACAATGTTATTGTTATGTTCTTTGATTTTTCTTAGTTTGCCTATGTCTTTATCAGGTGTGAAATGTAAGAAATGCAGAGACACAGTGGTCCTGTTTCAGGACCACATTTGGGGAAGAAAGGAGGGTAATTTTATTTCCCATACCTCAGTTCCTGAGAAATGCTGGGCAGAAAATACCACCCAACATCCATATACCACTTGTGTGGAAAAAGAAGGAAATAATATGGGTCATTATATACAGATTCCTAATACCATTCCTTTCCCTCTTAACGGTTGGAAGGGTGACTCAGGCCCACCATGCCCTGATGGACTCTGGTTTTGCATACACCAGCGTACTGTTCCAATGAAAAGTTCCACTCTACACTCGAAAGTGCCTGCCCCTTTAAGACAGCCGGACTTAATTCGAGTCCATCCAAATAACCATGAAAGTTTCGGTCATGCAGTTGGGGGAGATAACCGTTTTGTAGATCTTGCAACTAAAATTGCAGGAACTTTTAATGTAACCAATTGTTGGGTCTGCGGGGGTCCACGGATGTCAGAGCAGTGGCCTTGGTGGGGGGAGTCCCTCAATTCATTGACCATGATTTCCCGAATATGGACAACTAACCGAATGAGATCAAGAGAAACTTGGTCTCTCTCTAACGTCCCCTCTGGTTTTTATTGTCTCTCACGAACCGGCAAATACCCAGTAGGAAAAAGTCCCTGCAAGGCTGTATGGATTCGCATTTCGCCTGGTATTTTCACTTGGTTTCCTAAACCCCTGACTTGGTTCTTATCCACTGTTTTTAAAACTAATTGCCTACCCCTGTCTAATAGCAGTATTCAGTTTTGGAATTGTACCAGTTCCACCATCACAGGACCATACCAGTCAAACCCTGTTCTTAAAAGAGTTTGGGAAAGGGGGTATGGAGTATCCCCAAATGGATTATTCTGGGTATGTGGTAATAAAGCTTATACTCGTCTCCCCTTACAGTGGAGTGGAACTTGTTTCCTAGGAATAATCCGCCCAGAATTTTTCCTCCTACCCCACGATCACGGTCATAAATTAGGAGTGAAGGTTTTTGATACATTACACCGTCAGCCCCGCTCTAGCACGGTACATTTGGGACAATGGGGAGATGATTGGCCTCCAGAAAGCATAATTCAATATTATGGTCCCGCTACATGGGCTCAAGATGGATCCTGGGGTTATCGTACTCCTATTTATATGTTAAATCGCATTATTCGCTTACAAGCAGTCCTTGAAATTGTTACAAATCAAACAGCTCTAGCCCTGCAATTACTTGCATCCCAGCAAGGTCAAATGCGCTCTGCTATATATCAGAACCGTCTAGCCCTAGACTATCTCCTAGCCACGGAAGGAGGTGTATGTGGAAAGCTTAATTTGACTAACTGCTGCTTACAGATTGATGATAATGGCCAAGCCATTCGAAAAATCGCTGATAATATTCGTACTTTGTCCCATGTACCTGTTCAAACCTGGCATCCTTTTGCAAAATTAAATTGGATTGACAAATGGTTTGGAGGAACCTGGTGGCGTACCTTATTGTGGGTCATCGGAGGTATTTTATTCCTCCTACTTATTTTGCCCTGTATTATTCCCTGTCTACGCAGCCTGGTGATTTCCATGGTTAAGGGTTAGGGTTAGGGTTAGGGTTAGGGTTAAGGTTAGGGTTAGGGTTAGGGTTCATTTGGCATGGGGGTGGCCCTGCCAAATTTCTCAGCTGGAACATCAGGGGAATGAGAAGCCCTATCAAAGGTTTTCTGAACCTATTCAAAACCTCGTGGCATTTATTAGACTGGAGGTAATCGCATCCACTTTAAGAGGGTCCACAAGAAAGCTAGTCCACGAATGGTAACCCTTCATGCATTCTTTTCCCTCTCTCCCCCTGCACCCTCTCTCCCCACTGCACCCTCTCTCTCCACCTGCACCTGAGGAGGAAAAGGCAAACTGTGAAATGGACTAGACTGGGACAATCGGATTGTAGAAGGTTGCAGAGGGACACTGACAGGATGAGGAGCTGGGCCGAGGGGTGGCAGACGGGGTTTAATCGGGAGAAATGGTGCACTTTGGAAGGGCAAACTCCAAGGCAGACTGTAAAACTAATGGCAGGATCTTTGGTCGTGTGGAAGAGCAGAAGGACCTGGGGTGAGGTGTCCCATGTCTGTATTTCCTTGAAAGTTGCCTCGCAGGGTTGACAGGGTTGTCCAGGAAGCCGATGGCCTGTTACCTTTCTGAATTTGAGGGACGGAGCTGAAGAGCCCAGGGGCGGTGACGAAGCTCTGCGAAATTCCAGTTCGACCACTACGCCAGTTCTGGTTGCCTCGTTATCAGAGAGGCGTGGGAGCCTGGGAGAGGAGACTTCCCAGGACCATGCCTGGTTTAGAGTGATGTATTATGGGCCGAGGGGACGGAGGGCGGAAGGATACAATGATGGAGGTACACAATGGGCAGCTCGGCCATTTGGCCTGTCGAGGCTGCTCCGCCACTCCACCCTGAGCTAAACCGGTGTCATGTCTCATTCCAAATTTTCCCCACATCCTTTGATCCCCACACTCATTAGATACCTGTCAATCCCCTCCTTAAACTCCCCCAATGATGGCAACGAATTCCACTAGCTGAAGAGGCCGCTTCTCGTTTCGATTCTTTTCCCAGATTCGCCCACATTCATATCGATTCCGTCCAGTGCTTTCAGCCTTCGAAATGTCTCGATAAGATCCCCTCTCACCCTTCTCTTCTCCAATGAAGAGTCCAAGAGCCGTTAAACGTTCCTCACACATTAGCCCCTGCATTCCATGAACCATCTCTGAACTATCTCCAACATCATTACATGCCTTCTAAGATAAGGGGCCCAAAATTGCATACAGTTACTCCAAATGAGGACTCAACAGTGCCGCGTCGAGCCTCATTGACACCCCCTCTACACTATTCCCCTTGAAACGAAGGCCAACATAGTATTCGCTTTCTTCACTGTTCATCTGGCCTGGTGGTTCACCTTGAGGTCATCCTGCACGAGGAAGAGGTAGAATGGATGGCCCAGCGCCTCCTTCCCGGGGGCCACCACTGCTCAATACAAGAGGGCAGGGCTTCAAGGTCATGGGTGGGAGGTTCGAGGAAGATATTAGAGCAGTAGCTCTTCCCACCCCAATGCCACTTTAAGTAATCCCTGCAGCATCAGGGCTCTGTGATTAGTAAGAGGTTCGATGTGGGAGGAAAGAAAAGGTTTGAAACTCACTGCTTTAATTGTTCCCTCATTGACTCGTTATGTGCAGGGTTTCAGAGCTCCGAAGGAAATGGGCCAATGACAATTTTTCTCCAGCAAAATAACAATTGGTTCTGGAGCAGTGATTCTCAACCTTCCCTTCCCACCCACATCATACCTTAAGCAACCTCTTACTAATCACAGACCACTGTTGGCTTGAGATGACTTAAAGTGGGATGTGACTGGAAAGAAGGAGGTTGAGAACCTCTGGGTTAGGAGGTTTTACCCAGAGAGCGGTTGGTGTGTGGAATGCACGACCTGGGTCAGTGGGGGAGCCAGGTACATGGGTGAAATCCAACTGGACAAGCACGTGGGGGAATTTAAAGTGGGGGGGAGGGATAAAGGACGGCACCATATTGTGGGCTGAGGGGCCTATGCTGTGCTAATATACTGACGATGCTGTCAGCAAAGGGGCCAAGGTGTTCAGGGGGTGGGGAGCATGGTGGGGGGGGGGCGGGGGCATGTCACCGTGTGCTAACAGGAGCGCCGCGTACACAAAGTTGATCCTGATGCCTGATAAATACATTTTGTTCAAAGAAGTTTTTGCCTCCCTTTTGAATTAACTGGGCTCTGCAGTCCGCTCCGTGGCCACCGGAGGGCAGTGTCGCTCCACGGGTGACGCCTGGCATCCGTGAGTGAACATCACCTCTTCTTCCAGCTCGACACCCTCGCCCCCGACAGCGTCAAGATCAACTTCTCCCCTTCGCCCACCTGCCCCGGTCTCTCTCCCTACCCCTCCTCCATCCCCCCATCCTCACCACATCCCCCCCACCACCGTCAGAGAACCATCACTCCCGCCATCTACGCCCGTCACCCTCGTGGGATCATGCGATGGGAAGGCAGGCCCTTCAGCCCGACCTGCCCGTGCTGACCCACATGTCCCGACTGAAGCATGGATATCTGCAGACGCTGTGACTGCAGTAAAAAAAAACACAGGGATGCTGGAAGGGGTCTCGTGGTGCCCACCGACGATTTGGGCCTGGGCCCTTGCTCAAGGTAGAAGCAAAGAACAAGAAGGCGTCAGGATAAAGACGGGAGACTGGCCGGTCTCCTCTTATCAAATCGAATTAACACCTTTTGTTGGTCTGGACTCTTCTCCCAGCTTCCAGTCTTTATTCTGAGTGGGTGCAGGGAGAGAGAGGGTGTAGGGGGAGAGACAGGATGAAGAGAGTGAGACAGGGTGCAGTAGAGGGAGAGAGATAGAGAGAGAGAGAGAATTTTAAGAGCATCATTTGGTTTTCCAAGCAGAGGGAGACAAACAGGCTTTTCTCTAAGAGGGAGAGAAAGAGAGATCAGTTCCACAATTTTACAGTCAGCAGCAGCAGCTGGGACTGGAACAGGACAAGCTGGCAAGCTTGTGGAAAATCACATTTTGGAAGATGGGTTGTGAGTGCTTAGTTCACCCAGGTCAAAGCTCTTGTGGTCCATACAAGAGGAGAGGACTGGCTGCCTAATGTTTCACTTGGAATAAGGGAAACAAGAAGGAACTCTGGTGACCTGAAAGAAAGAGGTTATCATCTGGAGAACCCTGAGGAGGCCAGTTTCTTCGGCAAGACACTGAAGTGGCTGATCGGAAGGAATCAGTTTGTGTCCAACGAGAAACAAATCTCTCACTGAAAACCGACAAGACCTTCCTGAGCGGTAACCATTTACCTTTCAAGCATCAAAGGCTGGTGAACTTCATAAATGTTAAATTCTGTGCACAGTATAAGAATTGGCTGCAACCAGTTAACTTGGAGGAGTGAGAAGTGAGATTGGACTGTGAATCAAATAACTTTTCTGAACTTACACACATTACATACACGTGCACTTAGAATTAGAAACTTAAGTTCAAGTGTGATTCTGTTTTCATGTTTAAAGATAATTAAAAGCAACTTTTGTTTAAGTCACCATATGTCCCGGTGAATTTCTATTGCTGCTGGGTTTTGGGGCCATCTGGGCCCATTACATTAGATTCATCTCCAGCTCCTGCACCCACACAAAGTCCAGAACAAACCACCAGCAGCCCGAGCTTCTGACATGGTTAGGAACCCTCCAGGGCCCTGGGTGCCCCCCCTCGCATACCTGCTGCCCCTCCAGCCAGTCTCCGGCAATCCCGCCACCCAGTTCATTCCTCTCCTTGACTCCCTGCCACACACCAATCCTTGCCCATGCACAAGGGAATAATTCACCACGGACAAGGCACCCATTTCCAGGGGGCTCCGGCTTCTAAACGGGTGTAGGAAAATTGGGTGCGATTGGGTAGCACGGACGCACGAGCTGAAATGGCCTGTCACCGTGCTGCCTGCTTGTAATGTCTCCAAGCATTCCTGGTGGGGCTGGCCCTGCCAAATTTCTCAGCTGGAACATCAGGGGAATGAGAAGCCCTATCAAAGGATTTTTGAACGTATTCAAAACCACGTGGCATTTATTAGACTGGAGGTAATCGCATCCACTTTAAGAGGGTCCACTGGAAAGCTAGTCCACGAATGGTAACCCTTCATGCATTCTTTTCTCTCTCTCCCCCTGCACCCTCTCTCCCCACTGCACCCTCTCTCTCCACCTGCACCTGAGGAGGAAAAGGCAAACTGTGAAATGGACTGGACTGGGACAATCGGATTGCAGAAGGTTGCAGAGGGACACTGACTGGATGAGCAGCCGGGCCAAGGGGTGGCAGACGGGGTTTAATCTGGAGAAATGGTGCACTTTGGAAGGGCAAACTCCAAGGCAGACTGTAAAACTAATGGCAGGATCTTTGGTCATGTGGAAGAGCAGAAGGACCTGGGGTGAGGTGTCCCATGTCTGAAGTTCCCTGAAAGTTGCCTCGCAGGGTTGACAGGGTTGTCCAGGAAGCCGATGGCCTGTTACCTTTCAGAAGTTGAGGGATGGAGCTGAAGAGCCCAGGGGCGGTGATGAAGCTCTGCGAAACTCCGGTTCGACCACTACGCCAGTTCTGGTTGCCTCGTTATCGGAGAGGCGTGGGAGCCTGGGAGAGGAGACTTCCCAGGACCATGCCTGGTTTAGAGTGATGTATTATGGGCCGAGGTGACGGGGGGCGGGGACAGCGAGGGAGAGGAGGAGGGTGGGAGGAGGCAATGATGGAGGTACACAATGGGCAGCTCGGCCATTTGTCCTGTCGAGGCTGCTCCGCCACTTCACCCTGAGCTAAACTGGTCTCATGTCTCATTCCAAATTTTCCCCACATCTCTTGATCCCCAGACTCATTAGATACCTGTCAATCCCCTCCTTAAACTCCCCCAATGATGGCAACGAATTCCACTAGCTGAAGAAATTTCTCCTCATCTTGGTTTTGAACAGGCCCCTTCTCGTTCCGATTCTTTTCCCAGATTCGCCCACATTCATATCGATTCTGTCCAGTCCTTCAGCCTTCGAAATGTCTGGATAAGATCCCCTCTCACCCTTCTCTTCTCCAATTAATAGAGTCCAAGAGCCACTAAACTTTCCTCACACATTAACCCCTGCATTCCAGGAACCATCTCTGAACTCTCTCCAACATCATTACATCCCTTCTAAGACAAGGGGCCCAAAACTGCATACAGTTACTCCAAATGAGGTCTCAACAGTACCGCGTCGAGCCTCATTGACACCCCTTCTACACTATTCCCCTTGAAACGAAGGCCAACATAGTATTCGCTTTCTTCACTGTTCATCTGGCCTGGTGGTTCGCCTTGAGGTCATCCTGCACGAGGAAGAGGTAGAATGGATGGCCCATCGCCTCCTTCCCATGGGCCACCACTGCTCAATAGAAGAGGGCAGGGCTTCAAGGTCATGGGTGGGAGGTTCGAGGAAGATATTAGAGCAGTGGATCTTCCCACCCCCACACCACTTTAAGTAATCCCTACGCCATCAGGGCTCTGTGATTAGTAAGGGGTTGGTTGTGGGAGGAAAGAAAAGGTTTGAAACTCACTGCTTTAATTGTCCCCTCATTGACTCGTTATGTGCAGGGTTTCAGAGCTCCGAAGGAAATGGGCCAATGACAATTTTTCTCCAGCAAAATAACAATTGGTTCTGGAGCAGTGATTCTCAACCTTCCCTTCCCACCCACATCACACCTTAAGCAACCCCGTATTAATCACAGACCACTGTTGGCTTGAGATGACTTAAAGTGGGATGTGAGTGGAAAGAAGGAGGTTGAGAACCACTGTGTTAGAAGGAGGTTTTACCCAGAGAGCGGTTGGTATGTGGAACGCACGACCTGGGTCAGCGGGGAAGCCAGGTACATGGGTGAAATCCAACTGGACAAACACGTGGGGGAATTTAAAGTGGAGGGGAGGGATAAAGGACGGCACCATATTGTGGGCCAAGGGGCCTATGCTGTGCTAATATACTGACGATGCTGTCAGCAAAGGGGCCAAGGTGTTCAGGGGGTTACTCATTTGGAGTAACTGTATGCAGTTTTGTCACCGTGTGTTAATAACAGGAGCGCCGTGTACACAAAGTTGATCCTGATGCCTGATAAATACATTTTGTTCAAAGAAGTTTTTGCCTCCCTTTTGAATTAACTGGGTTCTGCAGTCCGCTCCGTGGCCATTGGAGGGCAGTGACGCTCCACGGGTGACGCCTGGCATCCATGAATGAACATCACCTCTTCTTCCAGCTTGACACCCTCCCCCCGACAGCGTCAAGATCAACTTCTCCCCTTCGCCCACCTCCCCCTGGTCTCTCTCCCTACCCCTCCTTCTCCGTACCCCCTCCCTTGCCACATCCCCCCCACCACCGTCAGAGAACCACCACTCCTGCCGTCTTCGCCCGTCACCCTGATGGGATCATGCGGCGGGAAGGCAGGCCCTTCAGCCCAAACTGACCGTGCTGACCCATATGTCCCGACTGAAGCATGGATATCTGCAGACGCTGTGACTGCAGTAAGAAAAAAACACATAGAGATGCTGGAAGCAACCGGCCGGTCTCGTGGTACCCATCGACGATTTGAGCCTGGGCCCTTCCTCAAGGTAGAAGCAAAGAACAAGAAGCCATCAGGATAAAGACGGGAGACTGGCCGGTCTCCTCTTATCAAATCCGATTAACACCTTTTGTTCGTCTGGTCTTTATTCTGAGAGGGTGCAGGGGGAGAGAGGGTACGTGGGAGAGAGGGTGCAGGGGGAGAGAGAGAGAGAGAGAAAGAGAGAGAGAGAGAGAGAGAGACTTGCACCCTCTCTCTCTCCCTCTCTCCATCTCTCCACCTCTGTCCATTCCTCTCTCTCTCTCTCTCTCTCCCCCTTTTTTAATGTGTATGTACATCAGAACCATTCCATGGGGTGAAGTGCCTGTACTGATCCATGTCCATTTTGCACATCATTCTCTCTGACCTTGCGAGTTGGGGAATGAACAGAGGTCAATGAGGGATGTAGGAAATTGAGGCATTGATTTAACTGAATTCGGAGACACAGCCCAGTTCCAGGCCCTTATGGCCCACAAGGTCAGAACGCAAGTCCACGTGACCCATTCACCAACAAGCCCCGTACATCACTGGATCATGGGGGGAAACCGGAATCCCCAGGGAAAACCCAGGCAGACACAGGGTGAACGTACAAACTCCTCACAGGCAGCGCAGGATTCGAACCCTGGTCTCTGGTGCCGTACAGCGTGGCGCCGACTTACAGGAAAGGTGGCGTGGAGAACACACTCACACCATAGTTCGTTCCCTGCCTCACATTGTCCTCTCCAGAAGTGCTTCTCCAACATGCCCCCCCTACCCCCCCCACCACCACCCGACAGAGGGTGGAAACATCCTCTATGGACGCTGTTCGGCCAGCAAACAGTTCATTTCCCCAGCTCCCCCCGACCTGTTGTCCCCTGGGCCTCTGGGACCCCGGAGGGACTGACCAGCCCAGCCCTCTGAGTGTGGCCAGTGCTCGGCTTCACAGACAAGGTCGCTGGTGAGGTGGGATCATGTGCCAGGATGATGCCTAAATTCCTGGGCGCCCTTGTGACCCCACTCCGAAGATTATCCGCTGGGGAACAGGTCACAGCCGTCTCCAATCACCAGGTCTCTACCTCCGATATCCATTCCCCCAGTACCTGCACTCTGGTACCTGTTCCCCAGTACCGTTCCCCTTGAACCCATAACCCCTAGTAACCATTACCCCATTCCCCCCACCCCAGAACCCCAGCCTGTACTCACTGTGTGACTGACGGTTCCAGCTCCTGTCGACTGTGAGAGTGGAAACACCATGGTCAGTAGGGAGGGAGCAGGGGGACAGAAGAAGGTCATCCCACCCTCCTCTCCTCATCCCGAATCCCTGGGACCTCCTCAGCTAGATAACCCGGGACCCCTTCACACACTGAATCCCTGGGACCCCCTCGCTCTGCACCACTCAGTCTCCCTCTTTCTTTCTCTCTTCCACCTCCATCTTCCCCACTTTACCCCTCCCCATTTCTCCTCTTCCCGTCCACTCTCTCTCCCCTCCTTCTTCGCCCTTAATCTACCCTGCTCTCTCCCCCTCAGTTTCCCCCTCTCACCCCCGCCCTGTCGGAATGCCACACGCTGGTACCCCCCCTCCCCCCTCCCCGTGGGGATGTCACACGCCGGGACCCTTCTCTCCTTCCCCTCCGCCCTGTGGGGATGCCACACGCCGGGACCCCCTTCTCCCCTCCACCCTGTGGGGATGCCACATGCCAGGACCCCCCTCTCCCTCTCCGCCCTGCCGGGATGCCACATGCCGGGACCCACCTCGGCAGACAGGTTTGGTGGTGTTCCATTTGCCGAACTTGGTGCAGATGGAGCGGGCGCTGCCCACCAGCTTGAAGCCAGCGTTGCAGCGATATTCCACCACTGTGCCCTCGACCGGGGTACGCAGCCGGTCCCGCGTCAGAACATAGCCATCCTCCAGGCTCAGGGCCAGGCGAGAGCAGCTCCGCACTGTCGGGGAGGCATAGAGGGTTGAGGGAGGAGAGGGTGGAGTTAGAAAGTGGGGGGAGAGAGGAAGATGGAGAGGGAGAGAGAGTTAGAGATGGAGATGGATAAAGAGAGAGGGAGGGGGTGAGGGAGGGACAGAGAGAGGGAGCGAGGGGGATAGAGAGGGTTAGAGAGAGGGGTTAGAGGGGGAGATGGAGGGTTAGAGAGGGAAAGGGTTAGAGAGGGAGGGGTAGAGAAGGGGAGAGAGAGAGGGTTAGAGAGGGAGAGGGTTAGAGGGGGAGAGAAGGGGAGGGGGAGGGAGGGGTTAGAGGGAGAGAGTGTAAGAGAGGGACAGAGGGGTTAGAGGGGGAGAGGGTAAGAGAGGGAGAGAGGAGTTAGAGGGGGGAGAGCGAAGAAGAGAGAGGGAAAGGGTTAGAGGGGGAGAGAAGGGGAGGGGAAAGAGGGGTTAGAGGGAGAGAGGGGTTAGAGGGGGAGAGCATTAGAGAGGGGTTAGAGGGGGAGAGCGTTAGAGAGGGAGAGGAGTTAGGGGGGAGAGGGTAAGAGAGGGAGAGAGAGGTTAAAGGGAGAGAGGGGTTAGAGAGAGAGAGGGTAAGAGAGGGAGAGAGGGGTTAGAGGGGGAGAGGGTAAGAGAGGGAGAGAGAGGGGTTAGAGGGGGGAGAGCGAAAGAGAGAGAAGGAGAGGGGTTAGAGGGGGAGTGGGTAAGAGAGGGAGAGAGAGGGGTTAGAGGGGGAGAGCGTTAGAGAGGGAGAGGGGTTAGAGGGGGAGTGGGTAAGAGGGGGAAAGAGGGGTTAGAGGGAGAGAGGGGTTAGAGGGGGAGAGTGTTAGAGAGGGAGAGGGGTTAGAGGGGGAGAGGGTAAGAGAGGGAGAGAGGGGTTAGAGGGAGAGAGGGGTTAGAGGGAGAGAGGGGTTAGAGGGGGAGAGGGTAAGAGAGGGAGAGAGGGGTTAGAGGGTAAGAGAGGGAGAGAGGGGTTAGAGGGGGAGAGGGTTAGGGAGAGGGTTAGAGGGAGAGGGTTAGAGGGGGAGAGAAGGGGAGGGGGAGAAAGGGGTTAGAGGGAGAGGGTAAGAGAGGGAGAGAGGGGTTAGAGGGAGAGACGGGTTAGAGGGGGAGAGGGTTAGAGAGGGAGAGAGGGGTTAGAGGGGGAGAGGGTTAGAGAGGGAGAGAGGGGTTAGAGGGGGAGAGAAGGGGAGGGGGAGAGAGGGGTTAGAGGGAGAGAGGGAAGGAGAGAGCATTAGTTGAGTTGTCAGCAGGACTATAATTCCAGTAAATGAAATTATCCAAGGATAGTTCTGGGAGAGTGACTTCTGACCCCCCAGTCCCAGGGGGAGGGGTATCGGACCTCGCCCAGGGAGGGGATACAACCCCCCACCATCGCCCCAGGCAGTGACTCACAGTCCTGACCACAGTGACTGTGCTGCCCCATGCCGGTCCCCACCTGCCCCCCCCCACCCCAGGCGGGATAGGACACCCACCCCTCCACAGGGTAGGGGATAAGACCCACTCCCATCCCCACCCCCCTGGGCAGCGACTGGCCAGGACTCACAGTACTCACCACAGCGGCTGCGCTGCCCCATGTCGGTCCACACCCCATTGCCCTGACACTTGCGGACCCGGGGCCCGTCGATCACACGGTTGCCCCTGCAGATGTACTCGATCTCGTAGGCCACGGGTAGCACCTCAATGGTGCGGATCTGCTCCTGCGTCAGTCCCCGGTAA
Source organism: Narcine bancroftii (assembly GCF_036971445.1). Lineage (NCBI taxonomy): Eukaryota > Metazoa > Chordata > Chondrichthyes > Torpediniformes > Narcinidae > Narcine > Narcine bancroftii. The sequence continues at coordinate 179,658,673 of NC_091470.1, read as the reverse complement.
CGGATCCCACCGTCCGATGGCGGCCGGATCTTCCTGCAGCCTGGGAAACCACGGAGACTGGTGATCAGATGCCAGATTGCTAACTGTCCACAACGGCAGGCCAATGGGACGGGCTCAGGCAGGCCAATGCTGGCATGGACTTGTTGGGCCAAAGGACCTGCCTCAGTGGCATGTGACAGACAGCTTCCCACCCCTGCCTCTGTATGATCATACCCACCTCCCACCCCTGCCCCTGTATGATCATACCCATCCCCACCCCTGCCCCTGTATGATCATACCCATCCCCACCCCTGCCCCTGTATGATCATACCCATCCCCACCCCTGCCCCTGTATGAGCATACCAACTACCTGTCCCTGTATGATCATACCCACCTCCCGCCCCTGTATGAGCATACCAACTTCCCACCCCTGCCCCTGTATGATCATACCAACTTCCCACCCCTGCCCCTGCATTCTCATACCCACCTCCTGCCCTTGCCTCTGTGTGAACTATTACATGAATACTTCACCGAGGTATGGGGGTGGAGGTATGGAGGTCAGCGGAGGTGCTCTTACCAATGGTGGTGTTGTGGCCTGCCACAACCAGGCAGGGTGAAAGCAGGAAGGCCAGGACCATCATCCAGGACTCCATTGTTGTCGGCCGACAGCGTGGACCTGAAAGGCAAGAGTAGAGGAGGCAGTGTGGACGGGACCCAGGTGACGGAGGGTGTTGGGGTGGGGGGGGAGGTACGGAGGAAGGCCACTCCTCTGCCAAATGCTGGGCTGCCTGGGTCACTTTGTGAGCCTCTCGGCGGGAAATTTGCTGATGGGCAGCACCATGCACGAAGGCATGCAGGGGCCGCTCGCTATTCCAGCTCCCAGAGACAGAACCTCCCACTCCAGGAGCAAAGTTAAGTCCCTGGGAGTCATCAGCTCGGAGGATCTTTCCTGGATCCAACACCATCGTGAAGAAAGCTCGTCAGCGCCTCTCACTTCCTCAGGAGGTTCAGTGGAACACTGGCGAATTTCTACGCTGACTGGCTCCATCACGAGCTGGTACGGGGACACCAATATCCCCTGAGCGTAAAGCCCTCCAAAAGGTCTTGGACACAACCCAGGAAATCATGGGCAAAACCCCTGCCCACCGTCAAGAACACCTACGGGGAACGCTGCTGTCGGAGAGCAGCAGCGATCGTAAAGGATCCGCACCACCCAGCACACGCTCTGTTCTTGCTGCTGCCATCAGGAAAGAGGTGTCGGTGCCACAAGACTAGCACCCACCAGGTTAAGGAACAGCAGCTCCCCCTCCATCATCAGACTCCTCAATGACAAACTCAATCATGGACTCGTTTAAGGACTCTGACCTGCAATTTGTTTTTCACTCTATTGCACAGTCAGTTTGTTACTTTTCTTTATCTGTTTACACTGTGTACAGATTTTTTTGCACTACTGATATGAAGTAATTCTGGCTGGCCCGCAGGGAAAAAAATCTCAGGGTTGTATGTGACGTCATGTATGTACTCTGACAATACATCTTTACCATGTATGGTCTCCTGATTCCCAGACAGTATTTATCTTTCGGGGTGGTGCGGTCAGTGCAACACCATTACAGCACCAGCGATCAGGACCGGGGTACAAATCCCACGCTGTCTGTAAGGAGATTGTACCTTCTCCCCATGCCTGCATGGGCTTTCCCAGGAGGGGGCTCCGGTTTCCTCCCATCCTTCGAAATGGACCGGGGGGGTGGTTTGTAGGTTAATCAGGCGGCGAGGGCTCGTTAAGGGCCTGTTACCGTCTACATTTAAACAAAAATTAAATTCGAAAACATGTCTTATGGGGCGAGGTTAGCAGAGCTGGGACTTTGGAGCGAAGAAGGATGAGAGGGGACTTGATGGAGGTCGACAAGATTCTAGAGGCAGAGATAGAATGGGCCGGGCTGAACTTTAAATAATTATATCAAATTGAGGCACCTTGGCCTTGAAGCACTGTTGTTGCTGGGAGATGGCTATGTACGAATTGGCTGTAGAGTTCCCCAAGGGACACTACTGAACCACTAGTCAATGTTTCTCTCCCCCACCCCCCGACGGAAAGATTCCCTGTGGCTGCACTGTCAGAAAACTCGGAAGTCAGGCCGATGGTATCAGGAAGGCTGCAGCACACCACCAGCCTGTGGATTTTAATGATGAGGGGGAACCTGACTGAACTTCAACAAGCAGCTAATTGGTCGTGTGGCAGGTTACTCAGTGCTGGCTGGTGGCTGGACACCAGCCGTGCGTAACATGGCTCCCCCACTCTCACCTCCCCCCACCACACACACACCCACCTTCCCACCCACTCACCCACACACACCTCCCCACTCACTCACACACACACACCCACACACACCTCCCCATACACGCACGTACACACAGACCCACACACCTCTCACACACTCATACACCCACACACACGCACACACAGACACACACACCTCCCCACACACAGACACATCTCCTCACACACTCCCACGCACACACCTCCCCACACAGACCCACACATACCTCTCACACTCATACACCCACACACACACCCTCACACATGCACACATACACACACCTCCCCCCACCATACACTCACACTTCCCCACACACTCACAGGTACACACACCCACCCACACACACGCATGCACACACCCACCCACACACATGCATGCACACACCCACACACACCTCTCACACACCCACACACACAATCACAGACACACACACACCTCCCCCCACCATACACACACCTCCCCCCACACACACACACACACACCCCCCTCTCACACACCTGTACACTGAGGCATAAAACCCTCACAGTCACACATGGACACACCCATACCCTCACGTACACAAATACAAACATAAGCAAACCCATACACATATACTTATACACACCTACATCACACATGTATATACACACACACACACACACACACACACACACACACACACACACACACACACACACACACACACACCCTCCCTCAGATCCATGCACAATCGGTGTTACACAGCCCAACACTCCACACGTGGGGTACAGTTCAGATCCTCGCTGAGACCGTCAATCAGACCTGGTCTAATGTCTGATGCCTTGAGTTCTGTGAACCTTCATACGTTCAGTGACCAAAACCCCTCCAGCCCCAGAAATGGCCATGATCAGTGGCAGTAATGGGAACTCAGGATCAGCCTGGCATTCCCAGGATCAGCAGGCGAGAGACCGCTCTATCCCACACCTGGGGAGTTTTGCCGGAGCTGTCGGCTGGGATATACACAACTTCACTTCCTATTAACTTATCCTCGTGGAATTCATTAATACATGGGGCTGTGGGAGCTCTGCCTTTGTGTACATTTTTAAGCAGAGGTTCTGGTAAACCCTTCCCACCATCAAGGAATCTACAGGGAACGCTGCCATCAGAGAGCAGCGGTGATCATCAAGGATCCACACCACTCGGCATACGCTCTGTTCTCGCTGCTGCCATCAGGAAAGAGGTATCAGGGCCACCAGACTTGCACCACCAGGTTCAGGAACCTCCCCATCACCATCCGATCCCTCAACGACAAACTCAATCAGGGACCCGTTTAAGGACTCTGACTTGTACACTTTAATGATTTTTCTCTCTCTGTATCACAGTTTGTTTATGTTCTTTATCTGTTTACATGTTCACGCTGTCTACAGTTTTCTTTGCACTACCAATAAGTCTAATTCTTCCTGGCCTGCAGGAAAAAGAATCTCCGGGCTGTATGTGATGTCATGTCTGACAATAATTCTGAAAGCTTTTGGCATCTTAGCCTTTATAAATCGAAGTATTAAGTACAGGAGTGGGGATGTTATGTTGAAGTTGTTTAAGACATTGCTGAGACCAAATTTGGAATATTGTGTGCAGTTCTGGTCGCCGAACTACAGAAAGGACATCAGTAAGATTGAGAGAGAGCAGACATTTATTGGGACATTGCCGGGTCTTCAGGAGTTGAGCTACAGGGAAAGATTAAACAGGTTAGGATTTTATTCCTTGGAGCGAAGAAGAACGAGGGGAGATTTGGTCGAAGTTTACAAGATTTCGAGAGGGGAGATCAATATGAGAGGTTTTAAGCTGAAGGGGGGAAGGTTTAGGGGGAACAATAGGGGGAAGTTTCTTCACTCAGGGAGTGGTGGGAGTGTGGAACAAGTTGCCAGCTGATGTGGCGAATGTGGGCTCGATCTCAAGAGTAAAGATAGATACATGAATGGGAGAGGCCAGGAGGGTTATGGAATGGGAGTTCAGTGGGACTAGCAGAATGATGCTTTGGCACAGACTAGAGAGGCCAAATGGCCTGTTTTCTGTGCTGCAGCATTCTATCTGATCAGGAGGAGAGGGTCGAGAGGAAAAATAATTCAGTCGTGATCTGAATAGCAGAGTAGACTTGTGTACACTCACACACACCGTGGTAACTGGCCTTTCTGACCCACAAGCCTGTTCTGCTCCATTACACCTACAACGGTGGGAGGAAAACGGAGCCCCCCCCCGGGAAAAACCCACACAGACATGGGGAGAATGTGAAAACTCCTTACAGACAGTGTGGGATTCGAACTTGGGTTGCTGAAACAGCGTCACGCAAACCATGACTCGATGGGACAAATGTACAATCAGCAACTTTGCAGTGCCTAGCATCAATGGGCCCCTCAGTGCCTGGTAAAGGGAAGACTCTAGATTGTGGTCCTTCCCTGCAGTGCCCTCCCGTTGGCTGCCCCAAGCCTCAGTGCATCCCTCAGCACGTTCTCCCACAGTACCAGTCGGCAGCATTCTCCTCGCCGACATCTCCAACGATGAGAGACCAACAGGATTCGGGCCGACCCAAGGGCGCCTTTCTCCGGGTTAAAGGTCTTCCAGCAGGTTTGGGTGCCTGACTTTGTGCACATCCCTGGGAACAGCCCGTGGATCAGAAACCTCTGTCGCTCTGCCACTGGGGATGAATTGTGACCAGGACCCCTGCCCCCCACTCCACACACTCTCAGTGAATCTGCATTCTGCGAAGAGGTGGACAACGGTCTCCTGTCCACCGCAGTCAGCACAGGAGACGACCCCTGCAGGATGGGGATCACGGCAGCGGACCAGCGAAGGCTCGGTGGTCGGGGGACCCCACAGGTTGCTGGAGATTGGCTCATGGGAACCAGGTCGTGGCCAGGATTCGAGAGGATGTCCCGGGTGAGGGGGGTGAGGTGAGGCAGCACCCCTGGGTGAGGAGGTGGGGGGGGGGGAAACAGCACCCCAGGGCTATGGCGTGGGGGGGGTGTTCAGTACCCCTGGGCGAGGGGGTGGGGTGGGAAACAGTACTCTGGGTAGGGGGTTGGGTGGGGACAGCACCCCAGGGTGACCCCTAGGTGAGGGGACAGCACCCCTGGGTGAGGGGGTGGTAAGGAGACAGCACCTCAGGGTGAGGGGGACAGCACCCATAGGTGAGGGGTGGTGAGGGGGACAGCACCCCTGGGTGAGGGGGTGGGGATGGAGGCAATACCCTGGATGGGGGAAGGGGAGACTGCACCCTGGGTGAGGGAAGGGGTCCAGCCCCCCCTAACCCCAGCTCCAGGGGACCCGGCTCCCTGCCCTCCCCCGACAGCGGTCATCGATTAACCGTCCTGCAAATTCCCGTTCCGGGCTCGACTGGCGCAGCCTGGCGGCCATCTTGAGAAGGTCGAAAGCGGTGGAGCGGAGGGAGCGGCGGAATCCGAGGAGCGGCCCGGAGAGGGAGCGGCCCCGAGGGAGCGGCGGATCCCGAGGAGGCGCCGCCGCCGCCACCTTTCCGCGATCTGTCGCCTAGCTGCGGAGCGACGACGTCTTAAAGGAACAGGCACACACGGAGAGCGTCTTAAAGGGACAGGCACTTGGTGAGCGTCTTAAAGGGACATTCCACACGGAGAGCGGCTTAAAGGGACAGGAATTTGGAGAACGTCTTAAAGGGTCTGTCCAAACAGAGACTGTCTTAAAGGAACAGTCCACATGGACAGCAACTTAAAGGAGCACCCGGCATGGAGAGCGTCTTAAAGGGACAATCCACTTGGAGATCTTCTTAAAGGGACAGTACTCGGAGAGCTTCTTAAAGCTACAGTCCTCACGGACGGGGTCAACTTAGAGTGACAGTCCACTGGGGCCTCTTAAAGGGATAGTCCCTTCTCCAAGTGTCCGTCTGCCCAAAGATTGCCCTGGAAGTTCACCTCGGCTATAGCTGTTCATTGTTGTTGAGATAGTGGTGGTATTTTACCGTTTGGATGGTGGGAGGGTGGCAGTTCCTTCAACTTGCCTGCATCCTTGCCCCCAGACCTTTTGCGGAATCCGTCTTGTGCCCCCGGAATGGCTGATCTGAACCGCCAGCTGCAGGAGTACCTGCAGCAGTCGCGGGTGGGACAGGCGGGAGGAGACAGTGAGCCCCTCCTCATCCCGGAACCCAAGCCCCAACTACCCGCAGCCGGCTGGGCCAGCAGGCTGAACCCCTTCACCAGACTGGACGGTGGCCCTCCAGCCTCTGACCCATCCCTGGGTGGGCTCTGGGGAACGGAGCCGGACCCGTGGCTGCCCTCCCTGTCCCGCTCCCAGAGGCTGCTGGGCTTCGGCCTGTGCCTGGCCATGGGCCTGCTCTGCCTCAGCCTGTCTGCCATCTACGCCCCCTTCCTGCTGCTGAGGGCCCGCAAGTTCGCCCTGCTCTTCACCCTCGGCAGCCTCTCCCTCCTGGCCGGCCTGGCCCTCCTGCGCGGACCCTGGAACCAGCTGCAGCTCCTCGCCTCCCGCCCCCACCTGCCCTTCACCGCCGCCTACCTGGGCACCCTCCTGGCCACCCTGTACGCCGCGCTGGCCCTGCACAGCACCCCGCTGACCATCGCAGCCGCCACCTGCCAGCTGGTCGCCCTGGCCGGCTACCTCCTCAGCTCCCTGCCTGGAGGAGCAGCCGGACTCCGGTTCCTGGGCGGCCTCTTCAGCTTCGTTTTCAAGCGCACCGTCAGCAAGTCCCTGCCCCTGTGAGGGGGTGCGAGCAGACCCCATGGCCAGTACCCAGTCTGGCAAGTTTGGAGCTCCTAGACAACCAGTAACCATGGACTACCCCCTTTGAGATGAGACTCCATCTCCCACTCAGGACCCCCAGCCTCATTCAGCAAGTAATTATTCATTTCAACAAGTAAAAGTAGAAACTCATTGCTGGAGAGTCTCAGCTGGTCAAATAGTACATTTTATACAGCAAAGATGTTTTGTGATTAAAGTGTTGGTGAAGTGTTTCCCTTCACCAAGGTATTAATAAAGATAATCAACATTCATCAAGGTACCTTGATGTAAGGTGAAACGTTGGTCCTTTTCTACGTAAAGGACACGGTTTGACCTGCTGAGTTTCGGGGCCCCAAACCGTCCTTACAAGGGACATTTCACTAGTGTGTCCACGGAACTCATCCACTTCATCTGGTGGTCCTGCTGCGGCCTCCTCTACACCGGAGGGACTGGGAGGTTGCTTCACTGAGCACCTTCTGCATCAGTGACGGGGATCTCCCAGCGGCCAACCACTTCAGTGCTGCACCTCGCTGACATGCCTGTCCTTGGCCTCGCGCACTGTCAACTGTAAATTGAAGGAGGAACACCTCATCTTCCACCCGGGCCCCCTCCAACCAGGATGGCATTAACGTCAACTTCTCCGTAGCCCAGTCCCCATTTCCCCCTCCCTCTATCTTCGACCCTCCAGCTCTCCTCCCCCTTCCCCTGTTCGCTGCTGTGCCCTCCCGCCCTCCCTCCCTTATCCACCCATGACCACCCCTCCCTATGGGACTGGGATCCTCCCCCTGCCCCTCCGCCCCACCATTTCATTCGGGCGCCTGCCAACAGTTTGCTGATCCCTTGACGACGGGCTCAAGCCCGAAACGTCGGTCCTGTATCTACATCTTTGCTGTATAAAGGACGCAGTTTGACCTGCAGAATTTCTCCAGTGCCGTGTTTTTACTTCATTCACGGTGTCCGCAGACTTTCCATGTGTTTTGCTCCGGGCTTCAACAAGTGATTGATCTCGGTGGATATTTAATTCCGCCTGATGTTCGCCAGTCGTGAACGTGGCAGCTTCGAGCAAGCCGCAAACCCGTGCGAGGCGAGATGTGAATGCTTCGCCGGGGTGGCAAGGCAGGGAGAGCAAGGACATCAGGTTCCGGGAATGGTGACAGCCACTGCGTCAGGTGAGGCCGGCCGCCAACAGTGGGAGCTTCCGAGAGGGCGGGGAGGGAAGGGAAAGTGGGTGAAGTGAGGGACGCCCTCGGGTGCAAAGTGACGGGCGGAGAAACAAAGACGGGAGAGGGAATAAAGTTTCAGCCGTGAACTGGGGGCTGTATTGTAACTGCAGTGAGCTGGGGTTTGTGGAAATGCACGATCACATGGACGGGCTAACCACACATGAAGTTCAATTAAATTCTTAAAATAGATTTCAGATTGTGGATTTATTGCCAGAGTACATACACAACAACATGTTCAAACCTGAGATTCTTGCAGATATTATAGGTTCTGCGTCCATCCACAGAAACACTGCCCAGAGAACATACAAAACGAATAACTGGTGGGGACAGGTCTGTCCCTGTGTAACACCGGGATACAGTACTGGTGGGGATGGGTCTCTCAGTGATGCTGGGGCATGGGTAAATCTGTGTTGGACTCGTGGTATCAGTGGAGACTCTTCTGATGAAGAACAGAATGGGGGCAGGAAGCGGACTCTTCGCCTGCATTGCCCCGGCGGCTGGGCAAAGGCCATCGATGCTTTCACAGGAGCGACGAAACACCCCGGGAGAATTTTGATTGCTGGTGAGTCCCAACCCCCTCCCCTTCTCAAGGCTCTCCGGCCATTACAGCTTCTAAGACCCCTGACGTTGAAAACACCCGAGAGCAACTAACAGATCATACGAAAACCATTGTAGTGCTGTTGCCGTGGGCTGACACAGAACGTGCCACTCGAACATGGCAATCGAGCGGCCCGTTCCTATAGGCCGCTCCAAAACGGGCTCTGCCAGCCAATCGCCGGATCACGAAAGGGCCAATCGGTGCCCAGGGCAGCACAAACCACACCCGTCGACGGGCCGATCCAGCCAATCGCCCAAGGTGGGTCATGAGGACATGGGTCAATCCTGTCAGTCACATGCACTCCTTGTTGTGTGTCTTATTTCCAAGCTGGAAATTGGAGCTACGCCCCTCCATAACTGAAACACCAGCCAATAGTGGGTCATAAAACAATAACGTCGAACAGTCCAGCAAAGTACAGGCCCGTCCGCCCACGAGAATGTGCCAACCAAGGTCAACCTCCCCAGCAGAGCACCTTCGCCCTGTTCCCCATCAGAGATCTCCCGGCAACCAACCGTTTCAATTTCGCAGGCCCACACATCTGTCCGTGACCTCATGTACGGCTGGACCGGAGCCACCCTGAAACCAGAGGAGCAGCACTTAATGTTCCGCCTGGGCCCTCTCCAACTGGGCGGCGTTAATGTCGACTTCTCTGGTTTCTGCCCGAACCACTCCCAGTTCCCCCTGTCTACTTTCCTCCAGCTCTCCTCTCCCCATTCACAGAGCTGCCCCCCAACCCCGTCCTCCTGTTTGCTGGTGAGCCCTCCTTCTACCTATCGCCTCCTGCCCCCCCTGTGGGACCCTGCCCCTCCCACCACCATTTTATTGAGGTGCCTGTCTGGATTTTGCTCATACCTTGCCGAAGGGCTAAAGCCCAAAACATCGGTTCTGGCATCGTTATCTTTGCCTTGAAAAGATCAGGGTTTGACCTGCTGCGTTTTTACTCCAACAATCAAATCCAATAATTTTTTTTTGCCAACGGCCCCGTAGTCTATGGGCCCTCATCCCTGTTTTGGGTTCTTCTGCCCTCGTCTCCTACCGACTACGTATAGAATATTTATGATATGTTACGGGAGGCTTTTTACATAAATGTGCTGTGCCCCCCCCACCTCCCATTGGGATAGGCTGATCTAACCCTTCCCTCCCTAACACCCTTCTATTTACCTGCCTGGGAGTTGTTTGAAAGTACCAGCCTCCACCCCCTGGTAATGTCCTCCAGGCCCCCATCACTCTAAGTCAGTGCTTCTCAACCTTTTCCTTCCTACTCCCATCCCAGTTTAAGTCAACCTTGTGCCATCGGTGCTCTGTGATTGGTGAGGTGGGATGGGGGTGCCGTACCAATACTCCCGAGGAAGTTGAGGAGCTGACGTGCTTTCTTCACGATACCGTTAGCGTGTTGGATCCAGGAAAGATCCTCCAAGATAGGGACTCCCAGGAACTTAAATGTGCTCGCCCTCGCCATCCCTGACCGCCCGTCGATCACTGAATCGTCCACCTCTGGCTTCCCCCTCCTGAAGCCCACAATCTGTGAGAGGTTGTTGTTCATACGCAGACTTAACAGAGAGGCGGAGGGATTCCTTCTACCCGGATGGCGGTGGATCTGTGCAATTTGTTGCCATGGCCGGTTGTAGAGGCCAGGTCATCGGGGATATTTAAGGGAGAGATCGATGAGCTGGGGCATCAAAGGTTATGGGGAGGCCGGGCCGTGGGGCTGAGTGGGGAAACGGATCGGCTCATAATTAAATGGTGGAACAGACTCGATGGGCTGAATGGCCTATTTCTGCTTCTGTGTCTTGTGATCTTAACAAGAATTCCACCAGTGTCCTGATCAACCGCTTTAAGAGCTGATAGATCGATTGACTTTTCAGCAAAGATCGGTCCTAATTAACCCCTGGGAGTCACGTTTTGTTTGGGTAATTTCCTGTGAAGTGCTCTCGAATTTTCACTCCCATTAAGGATGTTACATGAATACAAACGGTTAAAATGGAACAGTGTGGGTCAGGAACTGGCCCACAAGCCCACAATGTCTAACAGAACATGATGTCCAAATTGAATTAAATCTCTTCTGCCTGCATGGATCCATTTCCCTGCAGATTCATGTTTTGGTCGAAAAACCTCTTCAAAGCTACTGTTGTGTCTGCTTCCTCTCCGCTCCATCCTCAACATTCATTGGAGTGACTTCATTCCTAACATCGAAGTACTCAAGATAGCAGAGGCCAACAGCATCGAATCCATGCTGCTGAAGATCCAACTGCGCTGGGTAGGTCACGTCTCCAGAATGGAGGACCATCGCCTTCCCAAGATCGTGTTATATGGCGAGCTCTCCACTGGCCACCGTGACAGGTACCCTCCACTGTATGCAAAAAACACATCCCGCAAGAGAGTCGGGGGGAGGGGGTGGAGAGGGCAGGGGGGGGGAGAAACAGAGGGGGAGGGCAGAGTGCAGGGGGAGGTATTGCTTCCCACCATAAACCCATGTCCTGGAGCATTTCACATTTTTTAACCATAATCAGAGGATTTGGTAAGAACATCTCGTCCACAATCTCCATCAGTCCCGGAGCACCACAGGGCTGCGTACTTTTCCCCCTGCTCTACTTACTTTACACCATAACCATATAACCACTTACAGCACAGAACAGGCCAGTTCGGCCCTACTAGTCCATGCTGTAACAAATCCCCACCCTCCTAGTCCCACTGACCAGCACCCGGTCCATAACCCTCCAGTCCTCTCCTCTCCATGTAACTATCTAGTCTTTCCTTAAATGTAACCAATGATCCCGCCTCGACCACGTCTGTCGGAAGCTCATTCGACATCCCCACCACCCTTTGCGTAAAGAAATTTCCCCTCATGTTCTCCTTATAATTTTCCCCCTTCAATCTTAAACCATGCCCTCTAGTTTGAATCTCCCCCACTCTTCATTGAAAAAGCCTATCCACGTTTATTCTGTCTGTCCCTTTTAAAATCTTAAACACTTCTATCAAGTTCCCTCTCAATCTTCTACGCTCCAGAGAAAAAAGCCCCAGTCTGCACAACCTTTCCCTGTAACTCAAACCTTGAAATCCTGTCAAATTTCTCGTGAACCTTCTCTGCACTCTCTCTATTTTGTTTATATCTTTCCTATAATTTGGTGACCAAAACTGTACACAGTACTCCAAATTTGGCCTCACCAATGCCTTGTACAATTTCATCATAACCTCCCTACTCTTGAATTCAGTACTCCGATTTATGATGGCCAACATTCCAAATGCCTTTTTCACCACACCATCTACCTGAGTATCAGCCTTGAGGGTACTATTTACCACAACTCCTAAATCCCTTTGTTGCTCTGCACATCTCAATAGCCTACCATTTAATGCATATGACCTATTTAGATTTTTTTTTCCAAAATGTAACACCTCACACTTATCTGTATTAAATTCCATCAGCCATTTCTCAGCCCACACCTCCAGCCTTCCTAAATCACTTTTTAATCTACAGTAATCTTCCTCACTGTCCACAACACCACCAATCTTTGTATCATCCGCAAACTTGCTTATCCAATTCTCCACCCCTACTTCCAGATCGTTAATATGTACAACAAACAATAGTGGACCGAGGACCGATCCCTGAGGAACTCCACTAGTCACTGGCCTCCAATTGAACAAACAATTTTCTACCACTACTCTCTGACACCTCCCATCCAACCATTGATGAATCCATTTCACTACCTCCTCATTTATACCTAATGCCTCCACCTTTTTTCCTAACCTCCTGTGGGGAACTTTGTCAAAAGTTTTACTAAAGTTAAATAGACAACATCCACAGCTTTCCCTTCATCAACCTTTTTTCTAACCCCCTTGAAAAACTCAATCAGGTTTGTCAAGCATGATCTACCCCTGACAAAACCATGCTGATTACTCCCTAGCAATCCCTGTACCTCCAAATAATTGTAAATACCATCCCTCAGAACACTTTCCATCAACTTGCCCACCACAGATGTCAGACTCACGGGCCTATAATTCCCAGGTTTACATTTAGACCCTTTCTTAAACAGCGGAACCACATGCGCCACCCTCCAATCCTTTGGCACTACCCCCGTGGCCAGTGACATCCTAAATATCTCTGTTAATGGCCCCACTATCTGTCCACTAGCCTCCCTGAGTGTCCTTGGGAATATTTTGTCCAGTCCCGGAGATTTATCCACCTTTATCTTTTTCAACACAGCCATCACTACACCTACAACTGTGTGGCTCGTTATGACAGTAACACCATCTACAAATATGCCGACGATACCGCAGTGGTGGGTTGTATAAAGGAAGGGGATGAGTCAGCGTGCAGAAAACCTGGCTGGACGGTGCACCAACAACAACCTCGCACTCAATGTCACCAAAACCAAGGAGCTGATTGTTGATTTCAGGAAGGGAAAGCCAATAAAGGACAACTCAGGAGGGGAAGGGGAGATTGGGGATAAATAAGATAGAAATAGGAGAATAAGGAAAATGTTGGATGTTATAGGAATGTTGTCTTATAAAGAGTTGAAAATAAGAAAACAGAAATGGAAAAGGAGGAAAGGTAATAATGGAAAAACGGAAAGAGAAGATAAACAAAATATAAAAGGGCTACGCTGAACTATATGACTTTAAATATTAATGGATACATAACCAAATTAAAAGGAAGAAACTACTAAATTTAAATGAATAAATGTATTCCATTAGAAAAAATAACATATAGGTTAAGAAATAATATTGAAATATTCGAACAAGTATAGGAGCCTTACATTAAATACAATAACGAAAACCTACCAGAGACAAACATTACCTAAGTTGATGGAAGGAGAAGGAAAGAAAAGAATGGACTCAGTAGAATTGCTGGTGTATTTTTGTTGAATGACAACATTGTCTGACTGGCTTAATGCAACCTAGATTGTATACCTAAAATGGATGAGAGGGGGGGGTGGGGGGGTGGCTTGGGAGGAGGGGGGGGGGAGAAAAAGACACTGTATATGTGTGAAAAAGAAATAGGGTATATCATGGCTAATGTGATTTATGGTGTGAAAAATAAAAAAATTTAAAAAAAAAAGGAAGGGAAAGCCAGAGGTGTACGATCCAGGGATCAGAGGTGGAGAGGGTGAACACATTTAAATTGTGAGTCACTCTCTCAAAGGATCTTTCCTGGATCCAATGCACTAATGGCATTGTGAAGAAAGCACGTCAGCGCCTCGACTTCCTCAGGAGTTTGTGGAGGTTTGGTTTGACATTGGAAACCCTTGCAAATTTCAACAGATGTGTGGTGGAAAGTGTGTTGACCGGCTGCATCACAGTCTGGTACAGGGACTCCAATACTCCTTAGTGTAAAACCCTGCCAAAGGTAGTGGACACAGAACAGGACATAACAGGCAAAACCCTCCCCACCATCGAGAACATCTATGGGGAACGCCACCGTCGGAGGGCAGCAGCGATCATCAAGGATCCACACCACCCAGCATACGCTCTGTTCTCGTTGCTGCCATCGGGAAAGAGGTATCAAACCAAAAGCCTCGCACCACCAGGTTCAGGAACAGCAGCTCCCTCCACCATCAGACTCCTCAATGACAAACTCAATCAACTCAATCAGGGACTCATTTCAGGACTCTTACTTGTGCACTTTATGGATTTTTTTTTTGTTCTCCCTGCCTTGCACAGTCAGTTTGTTTACATTCATTGCCTATTTATAGTTCTTTTGATTGTTTACATGTTTTACACTGTGAGCAGCTAATTTACGCATGACAACCAATTAGTGGTGATTTTGCTGTGCCTGCAGGGAAAAAATGAATCTCAGGGCTATATGTGATGTCCTGTATGTACTCTGACAATAAATCTGAAATCAGAAATCCGAAAAAAAATTTTACCCCAGGAAAGTAAACTCTGTCTTGGTTCCCATCATTTAATAAACTTCTATTGGGATTGAAAATTGCACAACACTGAGTTAGAGAACTGGTAGGGAGCAAATTATGGTCAAAATTGGTCAATGGTTGCTGACCTTTGTGACAGATTATAGGTATGTTTTTGGGAGATAAATTGGGGCGGTTTTTTTTAGTATAGGTCACATACAAACACTTCAAAACAGGTCACATTTAAATATTGGAGCTCTGCTCAAGCCAGACAGGCTGGCTCTGAGAGCCTTTGCAAAAGCTTTGGGGTGTGCCCAAGAGACTTCACTAATGGATTGTTGTTTACAAAAAGGCAACAGATGAAGGAATAGAGAGACAGACAGAGAGAGAGAGAGAGAGAGAGAGAGAGAGAGAGAGAGAGAGAGAGAGAGAGAGAGAGAGAGAAATCAGCAGCAGCAGCTGGGACTGGAACAGGACAAGCTGGAAAGCTTGTGGAAAATCCCATTTGGAAGACAGGTTGTGAGTGCTTAGTTCAGCCTGGTCAAAGCCCTGATGGTCCATCAAGGAGAGGACTGGCTGCCTAATGTTTCATTTGAAATAAGAGAAACAAAAACGAACTTGGTGGTGACCTAAAAGAAAGAGGTTATCTTCTGGAGAACCTTGAAGGGGCAAGTTTCTTCGGCAAGACAGTGACATGGCTGATTAAAAGGAATCAGTTGTGGGTGTCCAGCGAGCAAGAAATCTCTGAAAACCAACAAGAACCTTCCTGAGCCAGTCTCCAGTAGCCCCCCGCCCTGGTGTGAGTCCTTCAGCGTCCGAGCCCCTCACTGGCCTGCTGCCATAGTCTCCTCCCCTGCAAGTCGGAGGATTGAGTTCAGGATTCGAGAGGTCATGTCCCAACTCCACAAATCTCTGGTGAGACCCCATTTAAGAGGATTGTGTTCAGTTCAGGGTTGCCTCATAACAGGAAGGATGTGGAGGCTATGGAGAGGGGGCAGAGGAGATTCACCAGGACATTGCCTGGATTCGAAAATAAGTCTTATGAGACAAGGTTAGCAGACCTGGGACTTTTCTCTTTGGAGCAAAGAAGTATGAGAGGAGACTTGATCGAGGTCTACATGATTCTGAGAGGCAGAGATAAGGTGGACAGCCAGTGCCTGTTTCTCAGGGTGGGACCAGCAAACACCAGAAGACGTCTGTACAAAGTGAAGGGAGGGAAGTTTAGGGGAGACGTCAGGGGGAAGTTTTTTAAAAAAATACAGAGAGTTGTGGGGGTCTGGAATTCCTTGCTGGGGACAGTGGTGGAGGCTGGAACATTAGGGGCATTTAAGAGACTCTTAGACAGGCCCATGAATGGAAGAAAAATAGAGGGTTGGGGAGGGTTTCTCATTTCTTTTGGTAGGTATACACCAAAATGGTAGGGTTGTTAACACAACACTGTTACAGTGCCAGCGATCAGGGCCGGGGGGTTCGAATCCTGCAATGTCTGTAAATAGTCAGTAAATTCTCCCTGTGTTTGCATGGATTTCCTCAGGGGGGTGCTCCAGTTTCCTCCCACAGTTTGAAAAGGTACAGGGGGCCGTCAGTGAATTGAGTGTAACTAGGTGGCACGGGCTCGTGGGCCGAAAGGGGCTGTTACGGGCTGTATGTCTAACTTCAATAAATATGGGTCGGTGCCACATCGAGCGGCCGAAGGGCCTGTACTGTGCTGTTGTGTTTGGTTTACCCTCTTGGGCGCTGTCAGAACCATCAGAATTCAAGTCTTCTGACGGCAGCAGGATGACCACTCAGCCCATCCAACCTGCTCTACCATTTTTATAAGATTACAGCTGCCTGTTCCGATGCCTTGCGCCTGGTCCCCACCCAGGGACAGGCCTGTTATCTCTCCCTGAGCCACTGGAGCTGCTCTCAGTGTTTGCATTTTGTACAGAATGTAAGTGAGTGCTTGATCTGATGCCACACACTGGGAATGCACTGAGGTGGACATAACTGGCACAGTTCCTCGTACATCAAAGGATGTCGCCCAGCATCACGCCTGCTCACTCTCCAACTGACAGTCTGCACAAGAATCATTGCAGCTCAGCCCAGGGGCTGACCAGAACTGTGGTAAAGGCCCCATGTTAACAGGAGCCCAACAACAGGGGGCCCCTCAGTCATGTCTCAGTGCTGGGGCCAGGCCGAGAGTGGACATGCAAGGCTGTGAGTGTATGCATGTGAGCAGAGAGACATGTGAGAGAGAGAGAAAGAAAGAGAGAGAGAGATGGAGAAAGAGAGAGAAACAGAGAGAGGGAGAGATGGGGAGAGAGAGATGGAGAAAGAGACAGAAAATTACACCCAATTAACCTGCAACCCCCAGTACACTTTGAAACGTGGAAGGAAACCGGAGCCCCGGGAAAACCCATGCAGACACAGGGAGAACATACAAACTCCTCACAGACAGTGCGGGATTCGAACCCCAGTCACTGGCGCTGTAACCGCTCTAAACTTTAAAACCCCCTTTCAACCTTTCCTGTATCTGTCCAAATGTCTTTTCAATGCTGTAATTCTCCCCTCCCTCACCACTTCCCCTGGCAGCCTGTTCCACCCACCCGCCACCCTCAGCATGAAAAATAATTATCCCTTTTAACAGCCTCTCAACTTGCACCTCTGCCGGTTTCAGACTCCCCGTCCCCAGGGGGGCGGGGGTGGAAAGACCATGGCCATTCGCTGTGACTGGATGCGAGAGGGGGGTGCCAAAGGTTTCCTGATTGTGTCGGAGGTTCGATCTGGAGCTCGGGCTGACGATGGTTTGGACTAGACTCTGTGGGGCTGCGGGGGAGGGCCAGAGCTGAATCCATGGACCCTCCTTTGCTTCTCTCTCTGCTGAGGGCAATTTTTTGTCCGCCTTATGGTCGACTAAAGACAATTTTGTGTAATATCGCACTTTCTGCTTTATTACATGACAATAAAAGAATTTTGAACTGTAACTGTGCCACAATGATTTTTATAAACCTCTAGAACCATGGAACACTGCAGAATGGAAATAGGCCCTTTGGCCCTTCTAGTCTGTGCTGAACCATCATTTTTGCCTAGTCCCACTGACCTGTGCCCAGTCCATGACCCTCCATACCCCTCCCATCCATGGACCTGTCCAAATTAAAACTGAGCCCTCCTTCACCACTTCAGCTCATTCCACACTCCCACCACTCTCTGTGCGAAGAAGTTCCCCCTAAACCTCTCCCCTTTCACCCATAACCCACATCCTCACCCATCCTTCGTGGAAAAAGCTGACCTACATTCACTCTGTCCGTCCCCCTCATAATTTGAAATACCTCTATCAAATCTCCCCTCATTCTTCTATGCTCCAGGGAATAAAGCCCAGACCTGTTTCCCTGTAACCCAGTTCCTGAAGTCTGGGCAACATCCTAGTGAACCTTCTTTGCAATTTCTATCTTATTGATATCTTTCCTGTAGTTCTGTGACCAAAACTGAATACAATCCTCCAAATTTGGCCTCAACAATGTCTTATACAACTTCACCATAACATCCCAACTCCTGTACTCAATACTTTGATTTATGAAGGCCAAGATGCCAAAAGCTCTCTCTACAACCCTGTCCACCTGTGACGCCACTTTCAGGGAATTATGTATCTGTATTCCCAGATCCCTCTGTTCTACCGCACTCCTCAGGGCCCGACCATTCACCGTGTACGTCCTGTCTTGGTTCGTCCTTCCAAAATGCAACACCTGACATTTTTCTGCATTAAACTCCATCTGCCATTGTTCAGCCCATTTTTCCAGCTGGTCCAGATTCCTCTGCAAGCTTTGAAAACCTTCCTCACTGTCTCCAATCTTAGTGTCGTCCACAAACTTGCTGATCAAATTCACCACATTATCATCCAGATCATTGATGTAGACAACAAACAACAATGGTCCCAGCACCGGATCCCTGAGGCACACCACTAGTCGCAGGCCTCCAGTCCGAGAAGCCACCATCCACCACCACCCTCTGGCTTCTCCCATCCGGCCATGAATACTGAGCGTCTGAACCTTCCCATTCTGTGGCCCCCTTTCCCATGAAGCAGTCAAGTTCCTCTGTACTTCTCTCCTACCGACTACATAAAAAACGTGAACAAATATTTATGTTATGGGAGGTTAAAGATAAAACAAGGCTTTTACTTATATGTACTGTGGCCTCCCTGAACCCCCACCCCCCACCTTACTGGGAACAGCTGCTCCAGAAAGCCGCCCCCTCAGCCTTCTACACCCCAGGAGGAGAACTCTTCCACATGCGGTGGTTGCCATGGATTTAGTGGGCAGGAAGACCTGATCTTTCTGCTTTCATCAGGTGCTTTGACCCACTGACCTAACAGGAGCAGCCAGCCGGCTGGATAAGCGAGAGGCAGTGGACGTTACAGAAGGCCTTTGATGAGGTGCCCAACACAAGGCCAATGGTGAAACCAGGAAACCTACCAACGTGGATAGAGTATTGGCTGGAAGCAGAGAGATGAAATACAAGGATCATATTTGGATTGGCTGCTCGTGGTGACCCCCGGGGGACAGGGGTGGGTGTTGGGGCCGCTTCTCGCTGTGCTGTACATTGACGATTTGGACGGCTTTGTGGTCAAGTGATACGAAGGGAGGGGGAGGAACAGGTCGCGTTGAGGAAACCGGGAGGCCCCAGAAGGGCTTGGACGGATTAAGAGAGTGGGCAGAGAAGCGGCAAATGAAATATTATGTTTACAGTCGTCCTATTGTACAACCCGATGAAACTGCGTCCTCTGGTCCTCGGGGCAAAACACGCGGACACACAACCAGATGAAACACACAGACAAGCAATACATGTACAGGTCAAATAAATATTGTTTTGTATAAATAGTCTCAGAGGGTCAGTGTGAGCGGTTCCTTTGGTTGTTCTGCCTGTGGGAAGAAGATATTCCTCAGCCTAGTGGTGCTGGCTCTGATCCTCCTGTATCTCTTCCCCGACAGGAGCAGCTGAAAGATGCTGGGTCCAGGGGGCAGGAGTGCCTGTTAATGATTTTACACGCCCTCCAGACAACGATCCCGGTCGATCATGAGAGGGGGGGAGGGAGACTCCAGTGATCCTCTCTGCCCCTCTTATGGTCTCGTGGATCGACCTCTGATCCATTTTCCTGCAGCAACTGTCCCTGCACTGTGATGGAGCTGGACAGGTCGCACTCCATAGAGCTCCTGTAGAAGGTTGACGGGACGGCAGCCTTGCCCACCTCAGTCTTCCCAGGAAGGGCAGTCCCTGTTGCACCTTCCTGACAAGTGAGGAGGTGTTGAGTGTCTACGATAGGTCACTGGTTAGGTGAACTCCAAGGCTCTAGAGAGGTTGTCTCCCAGACTCCCCAGCTGTGCATCCGAATCAGCCACATCCCTCTGAATAAAGGCAGTCTCCAACCATGAGACCTTCTACAGGAGGAGGCCATTCTTCTCTCCAAACCTACCTCAGCACAACTTTCAGATTTACTGTCGGAGTACATACACAACATCACATACATGAGATTATTTTCCCTGTGGGCCAGGCAGAATTACCACTTAATGGCAGTGCAAAAAAAAACTAAACACACTAAACAGATAAAAAAAAGTAAACAAACTGACTGCAATACAGAGAGAGAAAAAAATCAATAAAGTGCACATGTAAGATCCTTAAATGAGCCCCTGATTAAGGATATCGTTGAGGGGTCTGATGGAGCAGGAGGAGCAGCTGTTCCTGTACCTGGGGGTGCGGGTCTTGTGGCCCCGATACCTCTTTACTGATAGCAGCAGCGAGAACAGAACAGGTGCTGAGTGGAGTGGATCCTTGATGATAGCCGCTGCTCTCTGACGGCAGCATTCTCCATAGATGATCTCGAAAGTGGGGAGGTTTTGCCTGTGATGTCCTGTTCTGTGTCCACTACCTTTGGCAGGGCTTTACACTAAGGACTATTGGTGTCCCCGTACCAGACTGCAATTTAACTCGTCAGCAAACTTTCCACCACACCTCTGTAGAAATTTGCCAGGGTGTCTGGTGTCAGACCGAACCCCCAGAGGAAGTCAAGGCACTGACATGTTTTCTTCACGATGCCATTGGTGTGTTGGGTCCGGGAGAAATCCTCTGAGATAGTGACGCCCAAGAACCTAAACTTGCTCACCCTCTGATCCCCCAGTGATCATTGGAACGGGCACCTCTGTGAGGTCAGCTGTGCCCCTGGCCTGGCAGTGTCCCTCTGGATAAAAGATGTCCCCAACCAGGAGGCCATTCTGCTGTTCTAACCCATCCCAGCAACCCCCTTCCTGCTTTAACCCCATCCCTCTCAATTTACTAAATATCCACAAAATGTCGGAACATCAAATAACAGCCCGTTTATAAATCACGGCGATACTTCAATTACAATCCACCAAAGTGCCAATAGATCCCACACACTGACTCACCTCAGTGATCCAACACGCAAAGTGCACGCATTTTAATTAGGGTTCCAGCCAGTAATTCATTCATAGAAATCTAATATTGAAGTGTTTTCAGTGAACGGTCAGTGCAGAGCCTTTACAGCGCCAGCGATCGGGGACGGGGTTCGAATCCTGCACTCTCTGTGAGGAGTTTGTATGCTCTCCCCATGGGTTTTCCCCAGGGGCTCCCGTTTCCTCCCACCGTTCAAAACATATCAGAGTTTGTAGATTAATTGGGTTTAAATTGGGTGGCCAGACTCGTGGACCTGTTACTGTGCTGTGTGTCTAAATATATTGAACCCCTGGATCAGAACCCAGCCTGTAACTTACCTCCAGTGATCTGTTACTCTATACATAAACACCCCACCCCCCCAAACACCCGGATCAGATGCCAGCCTGTAACTTACCCCCAGGGATCTGTTACTCTATACATAAACACCCCACCCCCCTAAACACCTGGATCAGATGCCAGCCTGTAACTTACCCCCATGATCTGTTACTTTATACATAAACCCACCCCCCCACCACTCCCCCTGGATCAGATGCCAGTCTGTAACTTACCCCCAGGGATCTGTTACTCTATACATTAATCCCCCCCACCCCCCAGGGATCTGTTACTCTATACATAAACACCCCACCCCCCCCGAACACCTGGATCAGATCCCAGCCTGTAACTCACCCCCAGGGATCTGTTGTTCTATACATACCCCCCTTCCCCTGGATCAAATGCCAGTCTGTAACTTACCCTCAGGGATCTGTTACTCTATACATTAATCCCCCCCACCCCCTCCCCGGATCAGATCCCAGCCTGTAAAACACCCCCAGGGGTCTGTTACTCTTTACATAAACACCCCCCCCCGAACACCTGGATCAGATCCCAGCCTGTAACTCACCCCCAGGGATCTGTTATTCTATACATAACACCCCCCCCCCCCCGCCTTCCCCCTGGATCAGATGCCAGCCTGTAACTTACCCCCAGGGATCTGTTACTCTATACATAAACCCCCCCCTCCCCCTGGATCAAATGCCAGTCTGTAACTTACCCCCAGGGATCTGTTACTCTATACATTAAACCCCTCCTCCCCCTGGATCAGATCCCAGCCTGTAAAACTCACCCCCAGGGATCTGTTACTCTATACATAACACCACCCAACCCCCCCCCCCCCCACACCTGGATCAGATGCCAGCCTGTAACTTACCCCGGGGAATCTGTTACTGTATACATAACCCCCCCACCCCCAACATCTCGATCAGATCCCAGCCTGTAACTCACCCCCAGGGATCTGTTATTCTGTATATAAACCCCTAGATTGCATCCCAAACAGTAACCCCCTTCTGGGGGGGGGGGGTCTGTTATTATATACATTACCCCTCCCTGGATTATATCTTTTTCTTTTTTCTTTGGCTTGGCTTCGCGGACAAAGATTTATGGAGGGGGTAAAGGTCCACGTCAGCTGCAGGCTCGTTTGTGGCTGACAAGTCCGATGCGGGACAGGCAGACACGGTTGCAGCGGCTGCAGGGGAAAATTGGTTGGTTGGGGTTGGGTGTTGGGTTTTTCCTCCTTTGCCTTTTGTCAGTGAGGTGGGCTCTGGAGCCCTGGATTATATATAGTTTAAATTATTATAGATTCCAGCCTGGAACTTTCTCATGGGGTCTATATATTCTCTCTATGGTCAGGTCCGTGATGATTCTACATGTTCCACAGCAAGTCGAGTATCTGTCCTGGGGCCTCCACGTTGATGCAATCACGAAGAAGGCTCGCCAGCGGCTACACTTTGGGCGGCGTCTGAGGAGATTCGTCGCGTCACTGCCCGGGATGGAAGCGCCAACTCTCAGGACAAGAGTGAACTCCAGAGGGTTGTTAACTCGGCCCGCGACATCATGGGCACCAGACTTCACTCCATTGAGGACATCGTCGAGAGGCTGTGCTGCAAGAAAGCCGCCTCGATCCTCAGGGATACCACCCCCTCCAACCACCGCCCAGGCCGGGCCCTCTTCACTCTGCTGTCATCGGGGAAGGAGGTACGGGAGGCTGAAGACGAGTGCCCAGTGGCACAAGGACGGCTTCTTCCGCACCCCCCCGCCCCCACCCAACCACCGCCATCAGATTCTTGAATGATCAATGAACCAAAGAAACTGCCTGACTTTTCTTGCACTATTTTTATTTATTATTGTAAGGTGGTTTATATGAATGTTTGCCCCGTGATGCTACTGCAGAACAACAAATTTTCTGACTTGCTCATGACCATAAATTCTTCCTGCTACACTTCATCCCGTACGTGAATCTGTGTCTCCCAACAACAACCCCCTCATGTGTCCCCAGTTTGAGAGAGAGAACATGACTGTGGCCGTGCTCATTGTGGAGAGGCCAGGCCACAGCGGTCTGGAAGACACTTCCCCCTTTCATCTCCCTCCCGCAGTAAGGCCGCCAGGCTGGCGCTCAGATGGTTAACGGTGGAGAGGTGCAAATCTCAAAAGGTGCACAAAACCTGTGAGAAATAAACCCAAACGAGAACTCCAAAACCTGCTCTCCTTCTCTCCCCACTCCGATGTACATTCACCAGGCACTGCCTCCCGCTTGCCCGGCCCCCGGGATGAGTCCAAACACAACCCGATAGCTCCACAGCCAATACCTAATGTTGACGCACACAGACCCCTACCCTATTACACATCTACAGGCGCGCACACCCACCCACCCACAGGCAGACCCATACCACCAGGCCCACACCCCCACACCCACCCACCCAGACACATATACACACACACACACCCAGAAACAGACTCTCCCCACACACATAGGCACACACAGACCCCCACACACAAACACAGACCCGCACGCACACTTTGAGACACACACTCACACACACTGAAACACACAATGACAAACTCACAGACACACACTGATACTGTGACTCACACACACTGACACACACACACACACACACTGATACTGACACTCACACGACACACTCACACACAATGACACACTCACACACACTGACACACACACAGTTGTAGGGAGTCAAACTGCTCTGTGCATCGAACTAGATGATTGTTTTTGCAAAAGAGCAACAAATGCAGCGATAACATGGCGATGGGTGGCCGGAGGGACGCGTGGGCTGTTCTCGGTACTCACCCACTGAACACCGACGCCTTCTGGCCCACATCCTTCCAGCGCTGCTCATCCGCAAGGGCTCGTTCGCGGCGAAGAGGCCGGTTCGAGCAGCAGCGGGGGCTGGTGGAGTTGGCAAGAGAGAGATGGAATATATTGCGGAACCGTCCGATCCCTCCCTCCCTCCTCTCCGCCGCCGGCTCCTTGCAAGCCCCGAAGACCCAGCGATCCGGAAAGACTGTATTTCCTGGGAGATTTCACGCAGCGGATCGCCCTCTGAAATCCTCCCAACAGAGTCCCCAAGTCGGGGCGTGGAGAGTCCGGGGAGAGGCAGCCTTCAGTGAACCCTGAACCATCCGATTCAACGATATCGCCCATCCAAAATAAAACAATTGCAGATCGCTCTCCCCGACACACACAACCCCGCTTGGTGCAGCCCCCCACCCCCTTGTTGGATAGAGAGAGAGAGAGAGGTGGGGGGAGGAAGAGAGACAGAGAGGGGAGGGTGAGAGAGAGACAGAGAGAGAGGGAGGGGGGAGAGAGAGGGAGGGGTAGAGAGAGGGAGGGGGGAGAGAGACAGAGAGAGGGAGAGGGGGGAGAGAGAGAGAGAGAAGGGAGAGAGAGGGGTCGGTGAGAGAGAGAGAGAGGGTCGATATTGACAAGGTGGGGGATTTCAGAAGCCGACCTGTCAAATGTCCCCCGTGATGGGCGGATCTGAGGTTAAAATCGTCTCCTCTTTGATCCCCGGTACACATAAACCCGGATTCCTTGGGCCGGGCATCATCAGACCGGGACCCTGCAAATAACTATTTCGCCGTTTTGGGGGGAGGGTGGGGAATTGTTACTTTGCCTTGTGTTTTAAATATTGCCCCCCCCCCGGAGTTTTCTCTGCGAGATGTGGGGGAGGAGAAGGGTTCGGGCCGAATCGCCCACCTACACCGCTTCACTCAATCTGAAAGGAAACCAAGTTCCCTCTTTAGTTGCAGAAAATCCCTTCTTTTTGGAAAATTTTTGAAATGGTAAGGTTGGTTCTTGCTCGGGGGTGGGGTGGGGGGGGGAGGGAACTGGGCGCTTTGAGGTTGCAAAAGAAAATCACTGCTCCCCCCCCCCCCATCCTCCCCTCGGGCTAGGGAGAGGGGAAATCACATCAATTCAACCCAGCGCCGTCGGGTCCTAGCGTTCATCCGCTCCCTCATCGTCGGGAATGGAACGCACACCTGGCCCTGGCTCTTGGACGCGGGCGGCCGACGGGTCTTAACGCTCGCCACTTCCAAAGAACGCTGACTGTTTATCCAGCTCTTATTTGCAACCGCAGGGTCATAGCGCCATACGGTTGCCGCTTCCACCTGTTATCCAATTCCCAGTGGCCAATTCCGAGTCACATTCTCGCGCTCACATACCTGGCCAGGGCTTGGTGACCTATCCCATCCTGACCACCCGCAGATTGAAGGAACAACACCTTTACTCCTGCTGCCTGTCCAGGGCCTTGTCACCTATCCCACCCTGACCACCCGCAGATTGGGGGAACAACACCTTTACTCCTGCTGCCTGTCCAGGGCCTTGTCACCTATCCCACCCTGACCACCCGCAGATTGGGGGAACAACACCTTTATTCCTGCTGCCTGTCCAGGGCCTTGTCACCTATCCCACCCTGACCACCCGCAGATTGGGGGGAAACAACACCTTTACTCCTGCTGCCTGTCCAGGGCCTTGTCACCTATCCCACCCTGACCACCCACAGATTGCAGGGACCAACACCTTATTTTCCGCCTGGGCAGATGGCAGCTTGCCCGGTTAGTGCTCCAGTTACGTGGTAGTTTGAAAGGGTCCAACCCGGTCGGAACCCAGCCAGGCCCCTGACCTCCCTGAGAGGCAGTCGGTTAAACGTACCTGGGCCTCTTCCGCGGCCGATTTGTAAAGGAAAATCGCCGACCCACTTATTCCGCTTGCGGGCGTTCATGCCAGCGCATAGTTCGAAGGTGGAGGGGAAATTCTTAACTTCCAGCAATACTTCCGGTGAGATACCCCAGTAATTGCGCCCGGATCCCAGGAGGGCTACCTGGCTGCCACAATTTGAAAGGGCCCAATTGACTTTACTGCCTTCCACTAAACCTACTCGCCTTTTCTTTCCCCTCCCCCCTTTCCTGTCATTCCAGTTCCCTCACCCACACAGACATTCCCCTGCCATCCCCCTCATTGCTGCTGTCCCCACCCTCCTTTCTCCACCTGTCATCTCCTGCCTTTACCATCCCCCCCACCACCCCGGCCTGCCGGCATTCTCTCAAACCTTAACGAATGGCTTAAGCCCGAAACATTAGTTCTGTCTCTTCACCCCCAGCCTCACAGAGTCCAGTAAAATTCTATCATTTAAGAAGAACTTGGACAGGTATGGGGATGGGAGGGTGATGGGCTGGGTGCGTGACGGGCTGGGTGCAGGTCAGTGGGGGCGAGGCAGAAAAATGGTTCGGCACAGACTTGAAGGTCCATAGGGGCATGTTTCTGTGCTGCAGTGATCTATGGTTCTGTGAAAGTACTGGAAATTTCCAGATACGAGGGGGAGAGATGGAAAGGGTAAGGGAGGAAAAGATTAGATTTGGATTTCAGATTTATTGTCAGAGGATGTACATGACATCACATACAGTCCTGAGATTCTTTTTCCTGCAGGCCAGGCAGAATCACCACTTATTGGCAGTACAAAAAAAAAAATGCACACGTAAACAAATAAAGAAATGTAAACAGACTGTACAATACAGAGAGAGAAAAATCAATAAAGTGCAAAAGGACGAGAACTTAAATGATGGAGTATGTCGCTGAGGAGTCTGACGGTGGAGGGAGAGCAGCTGGTCCTGAACCTGGTGGTGCGAGTCTTGTGGCACCGATACCTCTTTCCCAATGGCAGTAGAGAGAACAGAGTGTGTGCCAGGTGGTGTGGATCCTTGACGATCGCTGCTGCTCTCCAATGCCAGCCGTTCCCAACGGTGGGGAGGGCTTTTGCCTGTGATGTCCTGGGCTGTCTCCGCGACTTTGATGCTCAGGGGGTATTGGTGATGCAGACCGTGACGCAGCTGGTCAGCAAACCTTCCACCACACCTCTGCAGGAATTTGCCAGGGTCGCACCGAACCTCCGCAAACTCCTGAGGGAGTGAGAGGCGCTGACGTGCTTTCTTCACGGAGCCATTGGCAGAAACAGGAGAAGTTGACGTTAATGCTATCCAGTTGGAGAGGGACCAGTCGGAACATTAGGTGTTGCTCCTGCAATTTACGGGTGGCCGTGGTTTGGCCACGCATGAGGCCGCAGACAGACACGTCGGCATGGGAGTGGGGCGTGGCACTTAAATGGGAGATCCCCGTCGCTGATGCGGACATGGCGAAGCCATCTCCCAGTCTGTGCCTGGTTTCTCTGATGTAGAGGAGACCACCTGCGGGAGCACCGGATGCAGTGGACAACCCCTGCAGATCCAGAAGTGAAGTGTGGCTTCGCTTGGAAAGACTGTTTTGGTGAGATCGTGAAGTCAAGAGGATAATGAGTAGGAGGTGGAGGCTGGAGTGGTGGCCAATGAGGACAAGGGGAATCCTGTGTTTAATTTGTTTCAGGGACAGAGGGAGCCCAGGGAGATGAGTGGGAACTGGAGGAGACGCGGGTGAGGGCTGAATTGATGGTGGTGGAGGGACAATTCAGCTGATCTGGGCTGGAGCACCTCATCTTGGGAACAGATACGACAGAGACCTCCAGCCCATGATGTTGTGCTAACCTGTAGAAACCCACTCCACAGAAGGGCAGCACGATTGGTCAGCCCAACACCTTTACAGCACCCAGCGATCGGGACTGGGGGGTTCAAATCCTATGCTGCCTGTGAGGAACTTGTACATTCTCTCGTGTTTGCGTGGGTCTTCCCGGGGGGGGGGGGTTTCCTCCCACCGTTCAAAACGAACTGGGGTGTAGGTTAATGGGTTATAATTGGGGCAGTGCAGACTCGTGGGCTGAAATGGCCTGTTACCAAGCTGTATAACTTTTTAAATTAAAAATTTAATTTAACAATCTAATTTTTCCCAAACTCAAAACCTCTATTAATTCACATCCAGATATCTTAAACCACCGCAGTCGTTCTAGTGAAGATATTCTCACACACAGCGCTGTTGAGGAGAGAATTCTGGGATTCAGACCCAGCAATGAGGAAGGGTGGGGATTACGGTGGTGCCTTTGACAGAAGGAGTTGTGAATCTGGGAGGTGAGTACCAAGGGCAGGGTCTTTTGTAGGCGGTTCAACTCCAGTCACTGCATGGGGTGAGGGTGCAGGGCCGATTTCAAGATTATTCTATTGTCATAGAACCTGGAACAATACAGCACAATACATGCCCTTCGGCCCTCAATGCTGTGCTGACCCTTCTATTCCTTCCGCAAAAAAATGTACTAACCACTCCCTACCTCATAACCCTCTATTTTTCATCCATCCATGTGTCTGTCTAAGAGTTTCTTAAATGTCCCCATTGTACCAGCTTCCAACACCATCCCCTGGCAAGGCATTCCAGGGATCCACAACACTCTGTGTAAAAAAAGTACCGTACCTGAGGTCTCCCCTAAACTTCCCTCCCTTCATTTTCTACAGACATCCTCTGGTGTTTGCTATTCCTGCCCTGGGAAACAGGCACTGGCTGTCCACCCTGTCCATACCTCTCATAATATTGTAGACCTCTATCAAATCTCCTCTCATCCTTCTACGCTCCAAAGAGAAAAGTCCCAGCTCTGCTAACCTTGCCTCATGAGATTTGTTTCCCAATCCAGTCAACTTCCTGGTAAATCTCCTCTGCACTCCCTCCATAGCTTCCACATCCTTCCTGTAAATGGGGTGACCAGAACTGAACACAATACTCTGAGTGTGGTCTTGATTTGTAGAGTGGCAACGTGATCTCTTGACTCCTGAACTCAATCCCTCGACTAGTGAAGCCCAATGTCCCATCGGCCTTCTTAACTGTCCTACCAACCTGCGCGGCGACCTTGAGGGATGTATGGATTTGAACCCCGAGGTCCCTCTGTTCATCCACACTCTTAATGAACCAACCGTTAACCCTGTCCTCAGACGTCTGGTTTGTCCTTCCAAAATGCATCACCTCACACTTATCCAGATTGAAATCCATCTGCCACTTCTCTGCCCAACTCTGCATCCTCTTGTAACCTTCGACAACATGTAATAAAACAGAAAATGTGATATTACATGACATTTCCTTTAGTCAAACATAAGGCAGACAAAGATTCGCCATCAACAGAAATTGCCCGGCGCCCCTTTCTTTGGCTTGGCTTTGCGGATGAAGATTTATGGAGGGGTAACTGTCCACGTCAGCTGCAGGCTCGTTTGTGGCTGACAAGTCCGATACAGGACAGGCAGACACGATTGCAAGGGAAAATTGGTTGGTTGGGGTTGGGTGTTGGGTTTTTCCTCCTTTGTCTTTTGTCAGTGAGGTGGGCTCTAAGGTCTTCTTCAAAGGAGGTTGCTACCCGCCGAACTGTGAGGCACCAAGATGCACAGTTTGAGGCGATATCAGCCCATTGGCGGTGGTCAATGTGGCAGGCACCAAGAGATTTCTTTAGGCAGTCCTTGTACCTCTTACAGTCAGAGAAAGAGAAGAAAAAGAGTCTCTTCAGAGTCACTGAGTGTCCGAGGATTCACCTCCTGCCCCCAGAGACTTCAATCCAAATATCAGCCATCCGAGATCCAGTTCCGAACATCCAACACCATCAGGAAGCCTCCAGCACCCTGGGCACCCTCTCCCATCACGGTTCCAAAACCTGGCACCCCTTCACCCAGTCTCCAGGGCACCCTCGCCTATGATTGTGTGTGTGTACGTGCATGCGTGTGTGTTTGCGAGTGTGTGTCTGTATCAGTGTGTTTGTCTGTGTCTACATCTGTGTGTGTGCACATGTGTGTCATTATTTATGTGTGTGTGTGTCTACATCTGTGTGTATGCACATATGTGTGTTCATATTTATGTGTGTGTGTGTCTACGTCTATGTGCAGATGAGAGGGAGAGGTATTCAGTGGGAAACAACAAATTGGAAATAGTCTGCTGTGTCTCTGTTCGGATCAATTCGCTGCCAGTGGGGTCCCTCCCTCCATCCCAGGGTCAGGGGTCCCTTGGACACGGTAAGAGGACCAGGGCCCTGTCCAGTGCCTCTTCTGCCTCCAGCACGGTGCCTCAGCAGCTAGACCTCCTGGGGATACATGACTTCATTGTGCTGCGTAGTCAGCAATTCCTGATGAATTATTGATCAGTCTGGGAGAGTATGGTGCTTGTAATTACCATGGTAATGGTGCACAGTTCAATTTCATTAGGATGTACCTGGCAAACCTTCTCCTGTTTAAATGAGGTGCTGATTTAGGAACAGATCCTCATTTAGCACCGTTTAATAGGGCTGTTTACATTCACAGCCCCTGACAGGCTGATCCATCAGGAGCTTCTGACTGACACAGATGCCTTGTGGTGTCCTTTCCTGCCAACCCTGGTGGATCTCAACCTCATTTCTCCCACCCTCACCCCAGTCACTGGTGCGAGAGGTGGGGGAGAATTAACCCCCTTGGACCGCCCCTCACTGCTCGCACAGCCCGGTCCCAACAGGAGGGGATTAGCATAGAAAATAGGTGCAGGAGGAGGCCATTTGGCCCTTCAAGCCTACCTCACCATTCACCATGGCTGATTAGTACCCGGTTCCTGCCTTCTCCTCAGACCCCCGGATCCCCCCTTAGCTACAAGGGCCAAATCTAACCTACTCTTAAATATTGACAAGGAACCGGCCTCAACTATTTCCTGTGGCAATGAATTCCACCATCCTCTGAGAGAAGAAACTTTTCCTTATCTCAGTCCTAAAAAACTTTCCCCTTGTCCTTAAATCATGACCCCTGGGGTTCTGATTTATCCCAGCATTGGAAACAACCTACCTGCATCTAGTCTGTCTAAACCTTTAAGAATTTTATATGTTTCTATAAGATCGCCCCTCAATCTTCTAAATTCCAGAGAATACAAGCCTAGTCCATCCAACCTTTCTTCATCTGCAAGTCCTTCCATCCCTGGTATCAGTCTAGTGAACCTTCTCTGCACCTCCTCCATGGTGAGGATTTTCTTCCTCAGATAAGGAGACCAAAACAACAGCCCTCCCCATCCAAAATGAAGCTGGGCAGGTTGTTCTCGGGGACTGCCTGTTCTCAGGAAGGGAATTCAGAACCAGAATTTTATTGTCACGAACAGGTCACAAAATTTGTGGCAGGAAAATAATGCAAGGAAAAGTTAAGACAAGGTTGTGTCTGGGGTTCATTGATCATTTGGGAATCTGATGGCGGGGGGAAAATGCCGTCCTTGTGCCATTGAGGTGCTCGTCTTCAGGCTCCTGGACCTCCTTCCCAATGGTAGCAGAGTGAAGAGGGCATGGTTTGGGTGTTGGGGTCCTTGAGGATAGAGGCTGCTTTCTTGAGTCACCGCCTCGTGTTGATGTCCTCGATGGAGTGGAGTCTGGTGCCCCTTGATGTCGTAGGCTGAGTTAACAACTCTCTGGAATTTACTCTTGTCCTGACAGTTGTCGCCTCCATGCCAGGATGCTCTCCGCGGTCCACCTGTAGAAGTTTTAAATTTTTAAAATTTAGACCTAACAGGGAATTTCGGTCCATGCGTCCATGCCGCCCAATGAACCTACAAATGGATTCTTATTATTTATATTAAGAAATACTTAAAGGGTGACCTGGGCCCTTCGTCAGGTAGGATATACTCCCCCTGGACGCCAAGTGACCTGCTGGGTTTCTCCAGCACACTTGTGTATTGCCCTCAACCCCAACACTTGAAGACTTTCCTGTTTAACTGTTTTTGGGGGCCATTGTGCATCTCTGGGCAGAGCTCGATGTCTTTCTCTGAGCTGCTTTCAAGTTTTTGAGGTAGTTTCTTTGAGCAGAGAGCGAGTGGGAGGAGATGCAGGAGGATCAGAGCTTCTTCCCACAGGCAGTGAGAACGCTGAACAACCCAAGGAACCACTCGCGCTCACCCTCCGAGACTCTCACATTTGCACAAAACACTATTTATTTGCAAAGATAAAATACATGCCCTGCATGTGCACTGTTTGTCTGTACGTGCATTATGTGTGGTTGTGTGTCTGCGTGTTTTGCACCGAGGACCGGAGAATGCCGCTTCATTGGGTTGCACTTCTGCAATCAGATGACAATAAACTTGATTTAAGAGGTTCCTGAAGCCCAGGTGGAGGTGGGGGGGGTGGGGGGTGGGGGGGTTGTGTGGTGAATTAAAGTTACTCTTTTGGGCCCAAAACGTCAACTGTTTGTCCTCTCCCACAGATGCAGATCGACCAACTGAGTTCCACCATCAGACTGTGTTTGGGTTCAGATTCAATCCTCCACAGTCTGTGCGTTATTCACCCCACAATCTCACTGACTGGTAGGCTAAGTTTGAGGGGCTGAATGGGCCCGCCTAACTGATATGTTTGCTTGCGTGAGTATTTAGGGGTGTGACGGTGCAGCTGAGAAATCGCTCTGCGGGGGGATTTTCCTCTCGTTTCCCACCTCCTGGACTTTTCCATCATTTTACCGGGATTTAGTTCAGGGTTTCAGCTCATATAACCACTTACAGCACAGAACAGGCCAGTTTGGCCCTACTAGTCCATGCCGTAACAAATTCCCACCCTCCTAGTCCCACTGACCAGCACCCGGTCCATACCCCTCCAGTCCTCTCCTCTCCATGTAACTATCCAGTCTATCCTTAAATGTAACCAATGATCCCGCCTCGACCACATCTGCCGGAAGCTCATTCCACAACCCACCACCCTTTGCGTAATGAAATTTTCCCTCATGTTCCCCTTATAATTTTCCCCCTTCAATCTTAAACCATGCCCTCTAGTTTGAATCTCCCCCACTCTTAATTGAAAAAGCCTATCCACATTTACTGTCTGTCCCTTTTAAAATCTTAAACACCTCTATCAAGTTCCCCCCTCAATCTTCTACGCTCCAGAGAAAAAAGCCCCAGTCTGCACAACCTTTCCCTGTAACTCAAACCTTGAAATCCTGTCAACATTCTTGTGAACCTTCTCTGTACTCTATTTTTTTAACACCTTTCCTATAATTTGGTGACCAAAACTGTACACAGTACTCCAAATTTGGCCTCACCAATGCCTTGTACAATTTCATCATAACCTCCCTACTCTTGAATTCTCATGTTTTGTTAAACGTAACGTTGATCCTTCACCAGCGATCCAGAGCACAGGCAGGTCATCCACGAGCCGACAACTCTCGCGCTTAACCCCAGGACCAGCCTGACGTCAAGCTTATACATGGGACTTCCTCTACCAATTGTTCTCAATCTTTCTCTCCCCACTCACACACCATCTTAAGTTATCCCTCTGCCATCGGTGCTCTGTGCTTAAGGTGGGATGTGAGTGGGAAGGGAAGGTTGAGAATCACTGCTCTACACCCAATTGTTACTGAAATATTTTGCTTGTGAAAAATTGTCATTGGCCCATTTCCTTTGGAGCTCTGAATCTGTGCAAATAACGAGTCAATGAAGAACGATTAAAATAGTGGCTTTCAAACTTTTTCTTCCCACTCACATCCCACTTAAGCAACCCCTAGTGGAAAGAAAAAGGTTGAGAACCACTGCTCTGCACCCTCCCGTCACACATCCCTGGGGTGGGGGGGGAGTAGGGGGTCAGACCTAAAGGGAAGCCCCCTCTGCCCAGTCCAGTCACACACTCTCAGGGTCTTAACAAGAATTCCACCAGTGTCCTGATCAACCGTTTTAAGAGCTGACAGATTGATTGCCTTTTCAGCAATCAGCCCTAATTAACCCCTGGGAGTCACGTTTCGTTTGGGTAATTTCCTGTGAAGTGCTCTCGGATTTTCTCTCCCATTAAGGATGTTACACGAATACAAACGGTTAACATGGACAAGCCCACAATGTCTAAAAGAAGATGTCCAAATTGAATTAAATCTCTCTGCCTCCGTGGATCCATTTCCCTGCAGATTCATGTTCTGGTCGAAAAGTCTCTTCAAAGCTACTGTTGTGTCTGCTTCCTCTACTGGCCCATGCCCACCACTATGTGCAAAAAAAACTTGTCCAGCAGGAGATGAGGGGGAGAGAGGGGGTTGAGAGATGGGGGAGGGGAGGGGAGGGGGGGGGAAGCGATAGAGAGAAAGACAGAGAGAGAGAAAGACTGGGACAGAGAGAGAGGGGGGGATGGAGATAGAGACGGACAGATAGATAGGATAGTGAGGGTAAGAAAGAGAGGAGAGAGGGAGAAGTGAGAAGATGGAGAGGAGAGGGAAACAGGGTGAGCACGAGGGAGAGGAGAGAAAATGAGAGGGAGGGGGGGAGAGGGAGAGAAAAAGGGAGGGAAGAAGGGACAGAAAGGAGAGGGAGGAAGATTGGGAAATAGAGGGAGAGAGGGAGGTAAACCAGGGCAGTTCTTCCCACAAGGAAGTGAATTATTTGATGATAATTTGGCCGGGGACGGTTGCCACAG
This sequence comes from Narcine bancroftii, assembly GCF_036971445.1. NCBI lineage: Eukaryota > Metazoa > Chordata > Chondrichthyes > Torpediniformes > Narcinidae > Narcine > Narcine bancroftii. Next base: position 179,623,945 of record NC_091470.1, on the reverse strand, counting down.
ATGCATTTCTGCTGATTGATGAGAGCTGAATCACAGACTTTAAATTATTAATCCCTAATAGCTGTGCAGAAGAATATCTGAATGCAGGCAGTATCAGGTTTTTATGACCACAATCAGAGGATTTTTTAAGAACATCTCCTCCACAATCTCCATCAGTCCCGGAGCACCACAGGGCTGCGTTCTTATCCTCCTGCTCTACTCATTGTACACCTATGACTGTGTGGCTCGTTACGACAGTAACACCATCTACAAATTTGCCGACGATACCGCGGTGGTGGGTTGTATAAAGGAAGGGGATGAGTCAGCGTGCAGGAGGTGGACTGAAAACTTGACTGAACGGTGCACCAACAACAACCTTGCACTCAATGTCACCAAAACCAAGGAGCTGATGGTTGACTTCAGGACAGGAAAACCAGAGGTTATGATCCAGTGAACACTGGGCGGGATTAGAGGGTGAACAAATTAAAGTTCTTGGGAGTCACCATCTCAGAGGATCTTTTCTGGACCCAACACACTAATGGCATCGTGAAGAAAGCACGTCAGCACCTCGACTTCCTCAGGGGTTTGCGGAGGTTTGGGGTGACATTGGAAACCCTGGCAAATCTCTACAGAGGTGTGGTGGAAAGTGTGTTGACCGGCTGCATCACGGCTTGGTATGGGGACACCAATATCCCCTGAGCGTGAAGCCCTGCAAAAAGTAGTTGGCACAGCCCAGGACATCACAGGCAAAACCCTCCCCACCATTGGGAACATCTGCAGGGACCGGTGCTGTCAGAGGGCAGCAGCGATCATTGAGGATCCACACCACCCAGCATGTGCTCTGTTCTCACTGCTGCTATCAGGAAAGAGGTATCAGTGCCACAAAACTCGCACCACCAGGTTCAGTAACAGCTGCTTCCCTCCACCATCAGACTCCTCAACAACGAACTCAATCAGGGTTCCATTGAAAAGGTCCAAAGTATGGAGGTGCCTCAGACTAATTTAAGGACTCGGATTTGTGCACTTTATTGATTTTTTCTCTCTCTCTGTATGCAGTCAGTTTGTTGACATTTCGTTATCTGTTTACATGTGTAGATTGTATACAGTTCTTTTTCATGACCAATAGGTAATTGTGCCTGGCCCGTAGGAAAAAAGAATGTAACGTAATGTATGTAATGTACTCCAACAATAAATCTGAAATCCATCCATATTCTCTTTCCCCATCCTATCTGCATCTGCAATGGTCAGGGGACTCTCACCGAGCTGTGAGCCGCTGGAGTCAGGTTTGAGGCTGGCTGAAGAAAGTATGGGGTGGGAACTGGGAGACAAGAGAGCCCTGAGGATGTGGGAGGCTTCCTGATCGTACTGGAGATTCGGATCTGGAGCTCGGGTTGCCAGTGGTTTGGATTGGACTCTGTGGGAGCGTGGGAGGTGAATCCGTGGACTCTCGGTGACTCAGGGGGAGGCCCTCTTTTGCTTCTCTTTCTCTGACTGTAGGAGGCACTTCAGGCAATTTCTGCCCATGGCGAATTCCAGCCAACAAAATGAAATTTGTGCAATATGAGACTTTATTTAATTACAATAAATTGAATCTTGAATTGGGAGAACGAGGCCAAGACTGGATTGGCTGCCACCTCCTTGAAGGGAAAGAGCAGTTTTGAAGGGCCAAATGGCCTGTTCCTGTCGTGACCTTATCCTCACAGAGAATGAGCCCCTTACCTCCGTGGTCCTCGCTGGTAGTCTGTGCTCAGTAGGTGGTGGTATTTGTGGTTGGTGGGGTATGGAGTGAGGATTTGGGAGCAATGCACAGTGGCCATTATTGTGCAGGACTTCAGAGGCCAGAATTCGAATCCCACCCATGGTAGCTGTGTACATTTAAATAATTTTTTACATCTAAAAACCCCTCGTTATCCTGTAGGCAGGAGATGATTGTTCAACATCAGCACGATGAAGGAACTGATTGTGGACTTCAGGAGGAGGTTCGGAGAACACGACCCAGTCCTCCTCGACAGGTCAGCAGTGGAAAGGATCAAAAACTTCGAATTCCCCGGGTGTCAGCATCTCTGAGGACTCCACGTCGAGGCAATCATGAAGAAGGCTATACTTCAAGAGGAGTTTGAGGGAACTTGGTATGTACAGCAAAGACTCTTGCCAATCTCTATGGATGTGCCGTGGAGAGCATCCCGACTGTTGCCTCACTGTCAGGTACGGAGGTGCTGATGCAGAGGACAGGAAAAGTCGACAGAGAGTTGTGAACTCGGCCAGTGGCATCGGGGCACCAGTCTTCATTCCATCTGGGTCTTCGACAAGAGCCAGTGTTTCAGCAGAATATAAAGCTAGAATATTATCGGATCACTCACCCCTGATATTGACAATAGAGTTAGAGGACATCCCTCCAAGAATGTATAGATGGAGATTAAACTCCATGCTACTTAAAAGGCAGGATTTTAGAGAATTAATTGAAAGACAAATTAAAATGTACTTTGAAATAAATAGTGAAAGATAAGTTTATACTATGGGACGCAATGAAAGCATTCATCAGAGGGCAAATAATAAGTTATGTAACCAAGATGAAGAAGGACTACAATCAGGAAACAGAGCAGTTGGAAATGGAAATAGTAAATATAGAAAAAGAATTAGCAATGAAGGAAGACACAACTAAAAGAAGAGAATTGGCAGATAAAAAAATAAAATATGAAACACTACAAACATATAAGGTGGAGAAGAACATAATGAAGACAAAACAGAAATATTATGAACTAGGAGAAAAAACACACAAAATTCTAGCATGGCAGCTTAAGACAGAACAAACTAAGAGAATAGTATTGGCATCAAGGAAAAAAGACAAACAAATCACATATAATCCAAAGGAGATTAATGAAAACTTCAGAGAATTCTACAAACAATTATACCAAACTGAAAACGAAGGGAAAGAAGACAAAATAGATGAATTTTTAACTAAAATTGAACTACCAAAATTACAAATAGAGGAACAAAATAAATTAACAGAACCATTTGAAATAGTAGAAATACAAGAGATAATAAAAAAACTACCAAATAATAAAACATCAGGAGAGGATGGATTCCCAATAGAATTCTATAAAACATTTAAAGATTTATTAATTCCTCCCCTCCTGGAAGTAATCAACCAGATTGATAAAACACAAAGCTTACCAGATTCATGCAAAACAGCAATAATTACAGTAATACCAAAGACAGGGAAAGATCCACTCGCACCAGCATCATATAGACCAATATCTTTACTTAACACAGATTATAAGATAATAGCTAAACTATTAGCAAACAGATTAGCCAACTATGTACCAAAAATAGTAAATCTAGACCAAACTGGATTTATTAAAAAAAGACGAACAACAGAAAATATTTGTAAATTTATTAACTTAATTCATGCAGTAGAAGGGAATAAAGCTCCAACAGCAGCAGTTGCTTTAGACGCAGAGAAGGCCTTTGACAGAGTAGAATGGAATTATTTATTCAAAGTATTACAACAATTCAGTTTACCAGAGAAGTATATTAATTGGATTAAAGCATTATATAAGGGGCCATTGACGAAAGTGACAGTAAATGGATATATATCAAAGCAATTTAACTTAAGCAGATCAACAAGGCAGGGATGCCCACTAACACCCTTATTGTTTGCGTTAGCTATAGAACCACTAGCAGAGTTGATAAGAACAGAAAATAAAATAAAAGGGATAAAAATAAAAGACAAGGAATATAAAATCAGTTTATTTGCAGATGACGTTATAGTATACTTAACAGAACCAGAAATATCAATAAAAGAATTACATAAGAAATTGAAGGAATATGGAGAAGTGTCGGGTTACAAGATTAACGCAAATAAAAGTGAAGCAATGCCAATGAATAATGCGGATTTCTCAAAATTTAAGAAAGAATCACCATTCAGATGGCAAATGCAAGCAATACGATACCTAGTTATACAAATAAATAAAAACCTTGGCCATCTATATAAACTCAATTATTATCCACTAATGAAAAAATTACAGGACGATTTAGAGCATTGGAAAAACTTACCACTAACACTAATAGGAAGGATAAACTGTATTAAAATGAACATTTTCCCAAGGATACAATACCTATTTCAGGCATTGCCAATACACTTGACGGAGAAATTCTTCAAGAAGTTAAAGAAAATAATAAGGAAATTTTTATGGAAAGGGGGGAAACTGAGGATAGCACTAGATAAATTAACAGAATGGTATAAACAAGGTGGCTTACAACTGCCAAACTTTAAAAATTACTATAGAGCTGCACAATTAAGATACCTATCAGATTTTTATCAAACAAGGGAAAAGCCAGATTGGACTAGATTAGAACTAGATAAAATAGGGGAGAAGATACCTGAACATATATTATATAAATGGGATGAAAAATTGGTACAACGTAGGAATTCTCCAGTATTACATCATCTGCTCAATATTTGGAAGAAGATTCATGTAGAAAGGAATAAAACGAATTACCAATTACCAAAACTAATACTGACGCAAAATCAGCTAATCCCTTTTACAATAGATAACCTTTCCTTTAGAGAATGGGAGAAAAAAGGGATCAAAAGAATAGAAAATTGCTTTTCAGGAAATAAATTACTATCCTTTGAACAAATGAACAATAAATATAATATAACTCAAGATACAGTATTGGCATACTACCAACTGAAATCCTACTTGAAGGACAAATTGGGAAGCAGTCTGAGGTTACCAGAGGGAAGTAATTTTGAATATGTGATTACAGACACAATGATAATCAAAAAATTTATAGCAAATATGTATATTAAACTGCAAGAAAAGGAGAATGAGGAAACAAATGGTAAAACTAAAGAATAATGGGAACAAGATTTAAACATAAAGATAAAGAAGGAAGCATGGGAGAAGTTATGCTCTGGAACTATGAGAAATACAATAAACACGAGGTTACGTATGATACAATATAACTGGATACACAGGCTATACATTACACCTCAAAAGTTATATAAATGGGACCCAACAGTATCTGACAGATGTTTTCGCTGTAAAAAGGAAATGGGAACAACAATTCATGCAATTTGGACATGTGAGAAAGTGAAAAAATTTTGGGAAGATCTAAACCAGATATTAAATAAAATCACAAAAAGCAATATACCAAAAAACCCAGAGATCTTCCTCCTAAGTAACATAAAAAACAAAGAATTTGGACTTGATTTGGATGGTGCACAAAAAAGATTTGTTAGGATAGCCCTAGCTGTAGCAAAAAAATGTATTATGTCAGCCTGGAAATTAGAAGACAACTTGAGAATACAACAATGGTATATAGAAATGAATAAATGTATTCCACTAGAAAAAATAACATATAATTTAAGAAATAATATTACAATATTTGAACAAATATGGGAGCCATACATGAAACACAATAGAGAAAACCTACCGGGGACATCTACCACCCAAAATGACAGAAGGAGAAGGAAATGAAAAGAATTGACTCAGTGGAACTTGTTTATTTTTATTGAGTGACAACATTGTTTGACGGGTTTAATGTTTCTTCAATTCAGAACTTTAAATGAATGGGAGGGGAGGTAGGGAGGGTGGGATGGGAAGAGGGAGCGGGGGGAGAAAACGACACTGTATATACTTGAAAAGAAAAATGTATGTATCTTGATCAATGTTGTTTATAGTGTGAAAAATAAAAAATAAAAAGAGCCGGTGTTTCAGGAGAGCAGCCTTTATCTTCAAGGACCCCCACTGCCCAGGCCATTCCCTCTTCACTCTGGAAGGAGGTGCGGGAGCCTGAAGACGAGCACCCAGTGGCCCAAGGATGGCTTCTCCCTCCCCCCACCGCCATCAGACTCCTAAACGGACAACGAACCACAGACACGGCCTCACTCTCTCTTCCTTTGCACTTATTAATTTTTAAAAAATGCATTTCCAGAAATGCAGTTTATAGAAATTTTTCACTTTTAATGCACAACATTGCAAAGCAACAAATTCCGTGACAATAACTTTGGGTCTGTCTTTTAAACGTGGCCACGGTAAACATAGAAACATAGAAAATAGGTGTAGGAATAGGCCATTTGGCCCTTCAAGCCTACACCACCATGCATTTTGATCATGGGTGATCATCCACTCAGTACCCTGTTCCAGCTCTCTCTCCATACCCCCTGATCCCCCTAGTCACAAGTACTAAATCTAACTCTCTCTTAAATATAACTATGGAACCGGCCTCAATCACTTCCTGTGGCAGAGAATTCATAAATTCACCATCCTCTGTGTGAAAAAATTCTTCCTCATATCAGTCCTAAAGGACTTCCCTTTTATCCTTAAACCGTGACCCCTGTTCTAGACTTGCTCAACATTGGGAACAATCTTCCTGCATCTAGTCTGTCAAATCCCTTAAGAATTTTGAACGTTTCTATTAAATCTCCTCTTAATCATCTAAACTCCAGCGAGTACAAGCCCAGTCACTCTAGCCTTTCTTCGTATGCAAGTCCCGCCATCCCTGGTATCAATCTGGTAAACCTTTTCTGCACTCTCGGGCTTTCCTTCCATGAGGTTTACTCGTTTTTTTTTAAAACAGAGAACACGGGCAAACTGAGCGAGGTTGGAATGTGTGTGGAATGTGTGTCTCGCTGCATGGTGTTGCATGACTCGATCTCAATGACCTGAGATCGAATGAAAAAGGAAAGCAGACACTTTAACAAGTTATTGAATAGTCTAACTTACTGTTAATAGAATAGTGTGTTGCTTGCATAGTTCAACTGATTTAAATCTGTTTGTAGCTGCACAGTGTGACGTGCTGTTATACATCAGTGTGTCACCGAAGCTTAACACAGTTCGAAATCAATGCAACATATTGTTCTCGGCCACTGTCACGTTGCTTGTGTACCAAGCTGTTCTGAAACCCATCCAATACTGAGTGATGTGATATACGTTTATAAATCACTCACGGCGTCTGACCTGCAACACACTAGCCTGGTGTAATATTCTGCAGGGAAATCAGTGCAGAATTTCAGCTTCACAGCACGGAAACGTCCAACTCCACAAGGTCCACATCTTCCCAAGCCAGTCACACGTCCTCAAGGCCACGAGACATAGGAGGCCATTTAGCCCATCCGGTCCGCCCTGCCACTCCATCACAAGCTGATCCATTCTCCCTGCTCAGCCCCACTGCCCAGCCTTCTCCCCATTACCGTTGATTCCCTGGCTCATCAAGAACCAATCAATATCTACCCCCAATGACCTGGCCTCCACAACCGCCCGCGGCAACAAATTCCACAGATCCACCACCCTCTGGGTGAAGGGGAGTAGGGTTAGTGTAGTGGTCAGCTTGACGTTATTACTGTGCCAGCGACCCGGGTTCGAATCTGGTGCTGTCTGTGAGGGGTTTGTACATTCTCCCCCGTGTCTGCTGGGTTTCCTTCAAAACGTTAGGGTTAGTGGGACAGAAGGTCTTGTTACCGTGCTGCACGTCTAAAATTTTTTCTTCTTATTTTTATGCCCAGGTGATGCGAAAATGTTGCAATGGTGTTAGCAGTGCTGTTCTCACCATTCGCTCATTGAACAGCCCCACAACTCAAAGATAAGGATAGCTCGTACATCTAAATTTTGAAACAAAAATGTGTGTCTGGAGAAATGCTGTTTCATTGGGTAGAACATGACAATGAACTTGGAAGGTAACTGGATATAACTTTTACCCCGGGTTGTGGGCATCTAAAACTAGAGGCCACATGTTGAAGGTGAGAGGGGAAAGACTGAAAGGGGACATCTCACACAGAGGATGGAACGAGTTGCCGGAGGGGTGGGAGAGGGACGGGGAGGACTTCCGGACAGGCGCTTGGGTTGGAAAGGTTGGCGCCAATAGCAGGGAAACGGGAGTAGCCCAAGGGAATAATTTAGTTAGCACGGTCGCGTTGGGCTAAATGGCCTGTTTCCTGCTTCCGAGCTTCTCTGAAACGACGCTGGCCCTGCCGCTGGTGCAGACGCGGGAAGAGGAGACACAACAGTCCCCACCCGTGGGGTCCGACCACCCATCGGCTCCACATAGGCTTTAAACGGCCTGTTAAAGGAGCCGACAGTGGCCTCCTTTAAAATCCCGCGACCATGGAGTCCGGGCCCAAGATGGCGGCGCCCATGAGGGGTTGCAGACTCTGGGGGGGAGCAAAGGATCAGAAAACAGGGATACTACCCCCCCCAACCCCAGTTTGAGAAGGAGAAGCAAAGCAGACCATCCACGGTAGAGTGACCAGTGAGGGGGCTCTGCAGCTGAAGCACATACGGGCAGCAGGATGTTGGGTGACACGAGGCGAGGAACCCACGCAGGCTGTGGGCAGCTGGTGACTGAAGTCAAAGGATTCACACTGGGCTGTGGACTGGCTGAAGGGGTGGTGGGTATCGGAACCGGGACGCTAGCGAGTGCCGAGGGTGCTGCTCGTGTCGGAGGTTCGGAACTGGAGTTTGGGTTGCCGATGGTTGGACTGGACTGGAGGCGAATCCTTGAACACATGGTGACTCCAGGCGGGACACTCTCTTTTGCTTCTCTTTCTCTGACCGTAAGAGGTGCTTCAGATAGCTTCCGCTGATGACGAATCTGTCCGCCTTACGGCCAATAAAAGGCAATTTTGTGTAATATTGCACTGTCTTTATTACATGACAATAAATCGAATCATTGTTGCTGGGGGGGGGGGAGGGTTGTAGGCACTGGCGGGGAGAAGAGAACCCCATGCAAACTTCGGGAGACATGCTTTTGGACGGGAGCTTGCACAGAACTCCTCGGAGCTACTCCCCGACTGCTAGATTCCTGGAATCTCAGTCCTGCCATGGTTAAATCTGTCTCTGCAATTCCCAGAGCAAATTCCCAGGCTCCAGGGTGACAGAGATGCTTGCCCCAGCATGCCCTGCTCCGTCGCCATGGCAACTCATTCGACGGATATCTTTCCATTTCTAGATCGAGATAAACCCTTCAATGGCAAAACAGAGGTGTCGTCCTGCAAGGTATGGAAGCTTTTGTCCTGCTTAAAGGCTGAACCACTTCAGTGGGAAAAGCAGGGGCTCTAATTGGTCTCAATAGACGGCAGGGGCAGAGAGTACTGACTGCACAGGATTTATCACAGTCCCCTCTCCCCCAGGGCTCAGGATTACTGTACTCCAACTGACATTAATCCTCCCTCTCTCAGTGACCCCTTTCCCCCAGTGGCTGGCATCACTCACGTTAATCCCTCCTCTCCCCCAGCGGCCGGGGTCAGTGACATTAATCCACCCTCGCTCAGTGACTCCTCTAACCCAGCAGCCAGGGTCAGTGACATTAATCCCCTTCTCTGTGACCGTTCTTCCCCAGTGGCTGGCATCACTCACATTAATTCCCCCCTCTCTCAGTGACCCCTCTCCCCCAGTGTCAATGACATCAATCCCACCCCCTTCAGTGACCCCTATCCCCCCCCCCAGAGTTGATGACATCAATCCCACTCCCTCAGTGACCCCTCTCCCCCCAGGATTGATGACATCAATCCCACCTCCTCAGTGACCCCTCTCCCTCCAGGATCGAGGACATCAATCCCACTCCCTCAGTGACCCCTCTCCCCCCAGAGTTGATGATCTATCATAGCAACAGGTCCACGGCAAGATGCCATCTCAATGGCTCTACACAAAGCCCTGGAACACCTGGACAATAAAGATGCATTCATTGAGAGTTTGGCATTTAATACCATCATCCCCTCAAAATCAATCAGCGAACTCCAAGAGCTGGGCGTTAACAACCCACTGTGTAATTGGATCATGGGTTTCCTCACCCCCCAGACCACAATCAGTGAGGATGGGCAAGAACACCTCCTCCACAATCAGTCCCGGAGCACCACAGGGCTGCGTTTTTAGCCCCTGCTCCACTCAGTGTACACCTACAACTGTGTGCTCGGTACGACAGTGACACCATCTACAAATTTGCCAACGATATCGAGGTGGTGGGTTGTATAAAAGAGGGGGATGAGTCAGCGTGCAGGATGGGGACTGAAAACTTGACTCAACAACAACCTCGCACTCAATGTCACCAAAACTAAGGAGCTGATTGTTGACTTCAGGAAGGGAAAGCCAGAGGTGCCTGATCCAGTGATCATTGGGCAGGATCAGATGATGAGCACATTTAGGTTCTTGGGAATCACTATCTCACAGAGGATCTTTCGTGGATCCCCTCCACCAAGCTTAAAGATTAAAACCTCTGACTGGGGTGACTCTTACTAAGCAGGGATAAGGAGACACTTTAAGAGAGTCGCCCCAATGGCGAGCGGCATCAACCAGCTCTTCATCCTGGGCGACACCATCGCTGTTTTTTTTTTTTTTTTTTTTTTTTTTTTTTTTTTTCACACCATAAATCACATTAGCCATGATATACACTATTTCTTTTCACACATATACAGTGACTTTTTCTCCCCCCCCCCCTTTCCTCCCAAACCACCCCCCCACCCCCCCCTCTCATCCATTTTAGGTATACAATCTAGGTTGCATTAAGCCAGTCAGACAATGTTGTCATTCAACCAAATTACACCAGAAATTCTACTGAGTCCATTCTTTTCTTTCCTTCTCCTTCCATCAACTTAGGTAATGTTTGTCCCCGGTAGGTTTTTGCTATTGTATTTAATGTAAGGCTCCTATACTTGTTCGAATATTTCAATGTTATTTCTTAACCAATATGTTATTTTTTCTAATGGAATACATTTATTCATTTAAATTTGGTAGTTTCTTCCTTTTAATTTGGTTATGTATTCCATTAATATTTAAAGACATATAGTTCAGCGTAGCCCTTTTATATTTTGTTTATCTTCTCTTTCCGTTTTTCCATCATTACCTTTCCTCCTTTTCCATTTCTGTTTTCTTATTTTCAACTCTTTATAAGACAACATTCCTACAACATCTAACATTTTCCTTATTCTCCTATTTCTATCTTATTTATCCCCAATCTCCCCTTCACCTCCTGAGTTGTCCTTTATCCCTTGTCGGACAACCACATCTCCCCTCTCCATTTGGATTTGCGAATCCACTCGCAAGCGTCAACTGATTTTGCAGTGACCGCTATTTCCCCCCACCCCGCCTCCCCCAGAAAAGATTTCACTTTTCATATGTCACAAAGGTCCCTCTTTTAATTCCCTCCTTATTCTCTCTATTCCATTACCTTCCCTTATTAATTCTTGTCTATACTATCCATATTTTCCTCTAAGTACAGATACATTCATGTATGCTCATTGTCTCTATTCACTCTTATACCTCTTTACCTGCATACATATCAATCGTGATCATTTTTACTCTCATTACCCGTCTTCATCCCTCAGTCTATTTTTGTCTTTACCCACATACATATCAGTCGTGATCATTTTAACTCTCATTACCCGTCTTCCTCCCTCAGTCTATTTTTGTAATTGTTCTGCAAATTTTCGTGCTTCTTCTGGATCTGCGAATAGTCTGTTTTGTTGTCCTGGAATAAATATTTTCAATACCGCTGGATGCTTTAGTATAAATTTATACCCTTTCTTCCATAAAATCGCCTTTGCTGTATTGAACTCTTTTCTCTTCTTTAGGAGTTCAAAACTTATATCTGGATAAATGAAGATTTTTTGCCCTTTATACTCCAGTGGTTTGTTGCCCTCTCTTACTTTTTCCATTGTCTTCTCCAGTACCTTTTCTCTTGTAGTATATCTTAGGAATTTTACTACAATAGATCTTGGTTTTTGTTGTGGTTGTGGTTTAGAGGCCAATACTCTATGTGCCCTTTCTATTTCCATTTCATGCTGTAGTTCTGGACATCCTAGGGTCTTAGGGATCCACTCTTTTATAAACTCCCTCATATTCTTGCCTTCTTCATCTTCCTTAAGGCCCACTATCTTTATGTTATTTCTTCTGTTATGGTTTTCCATTGTATCTATTTTTTGAGCTAGTAGTTCTTGTGTCTCTTTAGTTTTTTTATTAGATTCCTCCAATTTCTTTTTTAAGTCTTCTACCTCCATTTCTGCTGCTACTGCCCGCTCTTCCATCTTGTCCATTTTCTTTCCCATTTCTGTTAAGGTCATCTCCATTTTATTTATTTTCTCTTCTGTGTTGTTTATTCTTTTTCTTAAATCCTTAAATTCCTGTGTTTGCCATTCTCTAAATGATTCCATGTATCCTCTAATAAGAGCAAGTATATCCTTTACCTTGCCTCTCTTTTCTTCTTCTATTTCACCATACTCTTCCTCTTCTTCTTCCTCTGGGTTGGCCATCTGTTGTTTCTTTGCTGCCCTTTCCTCCTCTTCTATCTTGTTTCTATTGTCTTCTGTGGTCTCTTCTTGCTGCAGGTGTTCTGCAGCTGTCGTTGCCGGCTGTGGAGATCGACTCCCCAGCTGGTCCCCCCTCCCGTCGGTGTGTTTTTTTTCATTCGCATCGCGCATGCGCGAAACTTCGCGCATGCGCGATTGCGCACTTTTGTTCGGTTCTGCGAGCCATTTTTGTAGTCCATTATTTACCGACCTGAGGGAGCGGGTTTCTCTCTCCGCAGCGGGCCTCTTCGGACAGGTAAGGCCTTCACCTTTTTCCTCCTTTGTCTTCTCTTCCTCTCTTCTTACCGTTGCTTTCGACTTTTCTTTTTTTGTCGCCATCTTCTTTCCACCTTTATACTCACTTTTCTGTAACTTTTATTTCTGTGCCTTTGTGTTTTCTCTTGTTTTTCCCGACTTTTCTGGAGAGGGCTGGAGTTCACCGTCCGGCCACTACTCCATCTCGTGACTCCTCGCGACACCATCGCTGTTTCATACAACTTTAACCAAACAGCTGCTACGAGCAAAGCCCGACCAAGGCCGGATGAATATTTGCTCCCATCTTCACCAAAGGGTTACGTGCAACTTCAGAAAACATTACAGTTTTAAACTTACATATATTTTATCTATTATTTTATTCTTATTTATTTTCCTTGATTATTTTGCCGGTTGCTTGAGGCTGCCAGTTGCTTGAATTCTGGCTACAAGGGGTTCTACTGTATTTATTTCATTTATATAGAGTGGACTGCATGTTTACGGGAGTGCTGAAAAGATGCTGTTACGTCAGGTTGTACACGTACACCCAGATATTAAAGTTGAATAATGCAGGTCGAGGGGGTGGCTGTGGCCAGCATATTCAGTGGGCTGAATGGCCTGTGGGTTGGATGAGGTCAGCAGATCTCCCAGGGACAGTGGGAGGAGGTTTAAAAAAAGGTAAAAGTTCCATTGTTGTCATGCAATATTACATTTAGAATGTAATATACATGACACTGTAAGCCACTTGGTCCAGCGCCCCTCACAGAAATGTGGCCCCTGGCGAGGATTGAACTTACGACCCTTGGTTTACAAGGCCAGTGCTCTGACCGTTAGGAATTGAGCCCGGACCTCAGGATGCGGTACCCGCTGCCTGACAGCTGAATCCTGGGCGACAGGCCTGTTTCAGCCTGCAGTAGTGAAGCCTCCACAGAGGTGAGCCAACTGGGCAAATATCAAGGGGGGGGGGGCGGGGAGGAGTTCTGATTAATCCTGTCTCGGCCCACAGACCCCCCACTACCCCGACGTCCTTCGTCATCTGTAAAAAAAAAGAAACCTCTGCTCAATTTAAAAAAAGATTTGTTTCAACGAAATGGTTTCAGAATCGAAAAAATGGCATCTCATTCATCTGTCAACTTTGCAATTGGCTGTCAACTCCCCAGGAAGCCTCATGAATCCGCAGATTTCTTCAGAGAAGAAATTTCTATCGGGGTGGGGGATTTGAAATAAAATTCTCAATTTTATTGTTTGCGTTTGTTAAGATTTTTACCCTGCCATCTCCACGCAGGGGCCATCTCCCCTCTGCTTTCTCAGTCTTGCTGAAGGGCTCTGGGCTGACCTGTCGAACATTCTTTTCCCTCCCACTGATGCCGGTCAACCGGCTGAGTTCCTCCAGCAGTTTGTGGGTTTCTTTTGGTGGGGGGGGGGGGGGGGGGGGGAACTACTCCGGTCTGTAGCCAGCATGGATTTGATAGCTCATAGGGGAGTCTGGTTCTTGGGACTGTTTTCCTGAGACGATCGCCAGCATCCACGTCATTTTTCCCTGTGGCTCGAATTCCCCAGTCTTCTTTGGTTTGGGATCTTGTCAGGAAGGCAACTACCCTTCTTGGGAAGACTGAAGCGGGCAAGGCTACCGGCGACCATCATGTCGACGTGAAGAAAGCATGTCAGTGCCTCGACCCCCTCAGGAGTTTGCGGAGGTTTGGTGTGACGCCAGGAACCCTGGCAAATTTCTACAGATGCATGGTGGAAAGTGCGCTGACCGGCTACATCGCGGTCTGGTAGGGCGGCACCGATACCCCCTGAGCGTAAAGCCCTGCAAAAGGTCATGGATGCAGCCCAGGACGTCACAGGAAAAACCCTCCCCACCATCCAGAACATCGACAGGGAACGCTGCCGTCGGAGAGCAGTAGCGATCATCAAGGATCCACACCACCCAGCACACGCTCTGTTCTCGCTGCTGCCATCAGGAAAGAGGTATCGGTGCCACAAGACTCACACCACCAGGTTCAGGAACAGCTGCTCCCCCTCTGCCATCAGCTCAATGACAAACTCAATCAGGGACTCATTTAAGGATTCTGACTCAGCACTTTATTGATTTTTTTTTTCTCTCTTATTTTACAGTTTGTTAACATTTCTTTATCTGTTTACGTGTTTACGCTGTGTAGTTTTTTGCACTACCAATAAGTGGTAATTCTGCCTGGCCCGCAGGGAAAAGAATCTCAGGGTTGTATGTAATGTCGTGTATGTACTCCGGCAATAAATCTGAAAGTTGAGCTGAGGTAGGTTTGGAGAGCAGAATGATCTCCTCCTGTAGGTCTCGTGGTTGGAGACGGCCTTATCCAGAATATGAAATCTATCTCCAGGAACTCTATCGAGAGCATCCTAGCCGGCTGCATCACAGTGTGGGTACGGTTGCTGCAGAGAAATTGATTGGAGGTCAATCCACAGGACCATTAGAGTGGCAGAGAGGATCACTGGGGTCTCCCTCCCATCAACTGGGATTGTTGTCTGAATCCGCAAAATCATTGAGATCCCTTCCACCCCGCACAGTGTCTTTCAGCTGCTCCCATCGGGGAAGAGATACAGGAATATCAGAGCCAGCACCACCAGGCTGAGGAACAGCTTCTTCTGACAACCAAAGGAACTGCTCACACTAACCATCTGAGACTCTCATGTTCATGAAACCATATTTATTTATTTGTATACGTGGTATACTTGTCCTGCATCTGTATTGTTTGCCTGTATGAGTGTTATGTCTGGTTGTGTGTCTGCGTGTTTTGCACCGAGGACCAGAGAATGCTGTTTTGTCGAGTTGTACTTGTATAATTATATAGCAATAAACTTGAAACCTCTAATCAGTTTTTGATGCATATCTGGCTCAAGTTGCTAGCCAAGTCTCTTGTCAACCGTACATAAATCAAAAGCAATGGATCAGTTTCAACACCTACTGTGACCCATCCTTTCCACATTTTGTGACTTTGAATGAGGAATTGATGTAATCTCACCTTGAACACCCATTGGAACTGATTGTGGACCAGGAAGGGGAAACCAGGAGGACGCAAACCAGTCCTCGTCGAGGGGTCAGCAGTGGAGAGGGTTAAGAACTTCAACTTCCTGGGTGTCAACATCTTTGACAATCTGTCCTGGGGCCTCCACGTTGATGCAATTATGAAGAAGGCTCACCAGCGGCTATACTCCGTGAGGAGATTCAGGACATCACCAAAGACTTGCAAATTTCTACAGGTGCACCATGAAGAGCATTTTGACTGGTTGCATTAATGTCTGGCACAGAGGTGCCAATGCACAGGACAGGAACAGGCTACAAAGGGTTTTGAACTCAGCCAGCACCATCACGGGCACCAGTCTTCACTCCATTAAAGACATCTACATGACACTGTAGCCTCTATTCCCAAAGAGCTCCACCACCCAGGCCAAGCCCTCTTCTTACTGCTATCATCGGGGCCTGAAGACGAAAAAGGACAGCTTCCTCCCCTCCACCATCAGATTTCTGGACAGACGATGAACCACACACACTACCTCACTGTCTCTTATTTTGCACTAATTTATTTACTTTTAAAAATGTAATTTTTTAGAAATATTTGCACCTGTGATTCTGCCGCAAAACAACAAATTCTGCGACATTTTCACAATAAATTCTGATTGTGATCCACCACCCATTCACTTCCTCCCCAATAACCATCGGATTAACTCAATAAGCAATTAACTACATCGGAGAGACTGGATGCAGACTGGGAGATCGCTTCGGTGAGCACCTTCGCTCCGTCCGCATCAGTAACAGGGATATCCCAGTGGTCAACCGTTTCAATTCCCGCGCTGACACGTCTGTCAAACCAAGGCCACCCGTAAATTGGAGGAACACCTAATATTCCGTCTGGGCGCTCTCCAACAGGACAGCATTAACATTGTCGTCTCCAGTTTCTGCTAGCCCACTCCCCGTTCCCCCTCTCTCCCCTATCCCTCTGTCTCTTTAACTCCAGCCCTCCATCCCCCTTCCTTCTCCATTCAGAGAACTATCACCTCTGCCTCATCACCCCCGGCTTTCTCCTTCTCTCTGCTCTCCCATTACCTCCTGCCTGTGGGACCATGCCCGTCCTCCCCATCACTTTGTTCGGGCACCTGCCTACCTTTGGCTCAGGCGCAAGACGTCGGTGATGTATCTTTATCTTCGCTGCAAGACTTGCTGAGTTTCTCCAGCGTTAGAGCAGCACGGTCATCGTAGCAGTCAGCGCAACGCAGTTACAACGCCAGCGACCCGGGTTCGAATCTGGCGCTGTCTGTAAGGAGTTTTTACACTCTTCCCGTGTCTGCGTGGGGCTCCGGTTTCCTCTCATCATTCGAAATGAACCAGGGTTACAGATCAATTGAGTGTAACTTGGCGGTACCGTGCTGTATGTCTAAATTTTAAAAATATAAAATTTCTTTATAAACCACCTTAATCCAGTTACTGCCTCCCACTGGGTCTAATCCCATTCCAAATCTACAAAGCCAGTATTTAATCTCCCTCTGATCCAGCCTATCAAATCCTATCCATGGAACCCCATAAGGTCTGGTCTCCCCAATCAAACCCAAATCCCACAGGATTCAGTGCCTGTAAGTGGCAATCGAAAACAAATTCTATGTAATATTGCATGTCAATAAAGGAAACTTGAATCTTAATCTCCCCCTGACCCTCCCACAGGGTCCAGCCGCCCGATATCCGACAGTAAACGGGCAAGGGGTCTCCGCTGAGACTCAGGTTGACAACTTTAACCTGAAATGCTGTTCATTAGTTTGATTGCTTCACCATCTTCTCTCCTGACCGAGTCGACTCGTGCTGTAAGCCAGAGTGATGCGAGACAGTGAAGAGATTTGACGCTGAAATCAATTTTATTTCCTTCCCAATCCACCAGAAAGTGTCATTGAAAAGTTGGCAACAGCGAAGGGTCAAATCACCCCGTGGTCCCTGACAGGTGAGTCATGGGGATGGATTGGCCAACGTGCACGTTTATAAAAACAAGTCTGTAATAAATACAATCAAGGTGCAGTCATTAGACCGGGTTTGCTGACTGCCCAGTCCATCGTGCAGGGCTACTAGCCGCCAGCCTTACCACACAGACCAAGGATCTCTCCACAGCTACCGATTCCCTCATCGGGTGCAGGATCGGGGGTGGGGGAAATACTACTGTGGAATGCCTGCCCACCCACAACCGGCTGGAGAAACTGTGAGAGAGGCAGAGGGGCATCGGCTCTGAACACACCAACACTTCTTCAAACTTGTGGAAAGGAAGGGGCGAGGAAGGAGTTGCTCATTTGCCAAGGCAGAAGTGGACAGTCATTGAGGGGATGAGGAGAACACAGGGTGGTTTACACGAGGTGGACACAGAGTGAAACCCGAGGACAGGGAGGGGAAACGATGGGTGATTTACCCGAGGTCAGAGAGGAGAAACAATGGGTGATTTACCCTGGGACAGAGACGGGAAACGATGGGTGATTTACCCGGGGACAGAGAAACATAGGTGGCATGGTTGGCTTAGCGGTTAGAATAATGTCTTTACAGCATCAGTGATCGGGACCAGGGTTAGAGTCCTATACCGTCTGTAAGGAGTTTGTACGTTCTCCCCGTCTCTGTGTGGGATTTTTCTCAGAGGTTCTGGTTTCCTCCCACCGTTTGAAACGTACCTTGGTGGGGGGTGTGTAGGGGTAGGTTAATTGGACATAAATTGGACCAAAATGGCCTGTTACCATGCTTTATGTCTAAAAAAAAGAATGATTTACCCAGGGACAGAGAGATGGAGGGGCCAAGATGGAAAGGCAAGAGAGGAAATAATGGGTGAATTACAGGGGTCGGAGAGGGGTGTGGAAAGAGGGAGGGAGAGAGAGAAACCATTGGGTACTGTGAACGGGCTGAGGTACAGAGAGGAATTACCTGGATTAATTACCCAGATGAAGAGAATAATCGGGGGGGGGGGGGGAAATGGATTTCTCTAGGTTACATGCCCGCCTCAAGCTATTAACATCACTACCCTCCACCACAAGAGTTTCCAGGAGGGTGCCTCAATTACAGCAGAGAGCGTTTACAACCAGCCCCCTCTGGTCCTGGCCAAAGGCTGTCTGCAGTCTCCCTGGTTTGGGCACCAGCAGCCCCTACCCCCAGGTTCTGCAAGCTCGGAAGCTCCTACCCGCAGGGTCCGGCAGCACTGGAGCCCTTTCCCCCAGGGTCTGTCTGCTCAGAAGCCCCTCCCCCCCAGGATCTGCCTGCTATGAAGCCCCTGTCTGGGGGAGGTTAAATACTCTGGGTCCGGTGGACCTGGGCTGCTCCTACCTGGGTGTAGGGGAGGCGGGGGAGGGGGAGGCCTCGCCTCAGGGGGAATCAGCTGGCTACAAGCTGACACTGCGATGGTGCCTATAGAGAAAAGTTGTCCGGGTTGTCCTGCCTGTCTCAGGCTCTGTCTCGTCACTGTCGAGGCTAGTGGCGTCCGACATCTCCTCCAGGTGCTCCACTGAGTCGAACTTCTGCAGGTCAGAGGCGATGGTCTGGAAGCTGAGCACGGACAGGGTGTCGGATGCAGTGCCCTCAGCCCCCAGTGGGGTGAGGGCTGGTGCTTCCTCCTCGGAGCAGGGGGGGCTGGCCTCTGCCCCCAGAGGCGAGGCCCGGCTGAGGCCTAGCCGCTGCAGGCGCCGGGCATGGATCTGCTCACTGATCTGCTCCAAGTTGCGTAGGGCCACAGAGTAGCGGGTCTTGGCCTGGGACACCTGCCTCTCCAGGCCCACCACACGGGACTTGTGCTCCTGCAGAAGGGGAGAGGGTCAGTGAGAGGGACTTCGGAGGAGTCTGGGGAAGAGGATCCCAACCCCACAGGCCAGGAGTAACGGATGGAAGGTCAGAGAGAGGGATGTGGGGATTGGGGGAAGGAGGGGTGGGGAGCGAGGGTCATTGAGAGGGTCTGGTGGTGGATATGAGGGTCAGAGAGAAGGATGGAGGGGGTTTTGGGAGAGGAGGGGTTGAAATGGAGTGTGAGAGAGAGAAACTTGGAAGGTGAACAGGGAAGGGTGGGGAGTGATAGTCAGGGAGTGGGACTGGGGGAAATGGAGAATCAGAGAGAGAGCGGGGGGGGGGGGGCAGTGGTGGGCGGAGTGATATGGAGAGGGCCCCAACCCCACAGATTGGCAGGAGGGGTCAGAGAGAGTAGGGGGTGGTCCTGTCAGGAGGAGTGCCGTGCTCCCAAGGACATGAGGTGGCCCGGACCACCAGGAGGAGTAACTGACATCATCCCTCACAGAGGCTGGGGCAATAAAGACCCCTCACACCACCAGGAGGAAGAGAGGGGCCCCACCACTCCAAAGGCCATGAGAAGGGGAGGGTGAGTGAAAGATTTCCCTCAAAGGCTAGTGGGCTCTTCAGGGATGTGGGGCATGGTGGTGGGGTGGGGGGGTGGGGTGGTATGATTTTGGCCTTAGGAAGGGAGGGTCACAATTTTGGGTTTGGGGGCCCAATTGCTGTACCTCCAGGATCTGGTTGAACTGGGCCTTGAGCTCGAAGTAGGGCTTAGATTTGAGGATCACCCTCTTGGCTGATGGGCTTTTCAGGGAGGTGGGGTACGGTGGAGGGAGTATGATTTTGGCCTCGGGGAGGGGGGCTCGGGATTTCGGGTTTGGGGGCCCACTCGCTGTACCTCCAAGATCTGGTTGAACTGGGCCTTGAGCTCGAAGTAGGGCTTAGATTTCAGGATCAGCCTCTTGAGGGATTTCTGGAGCTGCCGGACCCGGCCCTCGGCCTGTTGGCACAATTGCGTCACCCGTTGGTGCTCCCGTTCGCTCCTCAGCCGCTCCTCCTCCGCCTCGTTCACCTGGAGGGGAGCATCGGAGGAACAGCAATCACAACCTAGGACTCAAAGTCAGCAAAACCAAGGCGCTGAGTGTTGCCTTCAGGAAGGGAAAGCCAGAGGTGGACGATCCAGGGATCACTGGGGGGATCGGAGGTGAAGGGGGGTGAGCACATTTCAGTCCTTGGGAGCCACTATCGCAGAGGATCTTTCCTGGGCCCAACACACCAATGGCGTGTGAAGAAAGCTCATCAGAACCTCGACTTCCTCAGGAATTTGCGGAGGTTTGGCATGACATCAGAAACCCTGACAAATTTCTACAGAGGTGTGGTGGAAAGTGTGCTGACCAGCTGCATCACAGTCTGGTATGGGGACACCAATACCCCCTGAGAGTAAAGCCCTGCAAAAGGTCTTGGACGCACACCAGGACGCCACAGGCAAAAACCTCCCCGCCATCTACAGGGAACGCTGCCATCGGAGAGCAGCAGCAATCATCAGGGATCCACACCACCCAGCACACGCTCTGTTCTTGCTGCCGCCTTTAGGAAAGAGGTAGAGGTGCTGCCTCCTGACACGTACAATGGCCTCCTGGGCCAAACTGTATGTCAACTGGGTTGAAGAGCCCACCACACCCAGCCCCTGCCCTGAGATGCAGCCCCGCCGGTGGTGAGCAAGTGGTTACCTTTGAGGTAGCGTGGTTTAGCATCTCCTGCCAGGTTGGGTCCAGGCGGTTCCTGTCGGCCATCAGCCCCTGCTCAGCCACGTACACCATCTCACGGGCCGCGTTGTGCATGCTGGCCGCTCTCTCATAGCGCAGAGCTGCCTTCTGCGTCTCCTGCTGGGCCTTTGGCAAGGAGGGGGAGAGTGCAGCGTTAAGAGTGATAACGGTGGGGGGGAGTTGATCCCGAATCTGTACAGTAGAGACGGCCTCCAAACTACCTCCAACCCCGATAGAGCCACTGCTGCATTGTGGTGAAGACGCCAGTTCAATCCTGAGCTCCACCACTGTGTGGCGTCTGCACGGTCTCCATGTGACCATGCGAGGTCCACACTCACCCCGCCCACACCTCAGTGCAGGTCAGTGGGGTGGGGGGGAAGAGTTAACTTGCTGTTGTAAATTTCCCCCCAATGTTGGTGGGGAGGATGGGTGAAACAGACGGATGGCCAGCATGGACTCAGGGACACCCTTGAGTGGGGGGGGGGGGAAGAGGAGAACTGCCCCATGGATGGGAGACCCCCTCCTTGCCCTTGGGACACCCCCGAACAGGAGACCTCACCTCTTTTGCCTGCCGCCGAGCCTCGTAGTACGGCCGTGCCTTCTCAATGCAGTTCCCCAGCTGGGAGCCCTGGGCATTCAACTTCCTGGCCGATTCCGATAGGATCTTCCGGTAAGTGTTCCTGGCTTCCTGTGGGAGATGCCAACCAATAAATGAAAATCGCACAAGATCGGAATTAAAATTGCCAATTGGGCAGTCCCAGAGAGAAATCATGCAGGTGGAAACAGCGGCAGAACAGGTTACACAGAAGAAAGTACCCCTCTTCACTGGCCCATCACACACTCCCAGCTCAGAAACCTTATGGGCGGGAGGTACAGTAATGGATGGATAAGGGAGGGAGGGCACATCAGCAACCAGGGGGATGGCTCTGTGAATAGAGAGGGAAAGGGGTGGAGACCTGGAGGAAAGGAAGCAGAGAGGTGGGGAAGGGAAGGAGAACGGGGAGTTGGCTAGTGGAAACCGGAGAAGTCAATGTTAATACCGTCCGGTTGAGTGCCGAGACAGAATATTTGGTCTTGCTCCTCCAATTTATGAGCGGTCTTGGTTTGAGGCCATGGACAGACATATCAGCGTGGGAGTGGGGCATGGAATTGAAGTGGTCGGCCACTGGGAAGACTCCTGTCATTGATGCAGACAGACCGAAGGTGCTCTCCCAGTCTGCGTCCATTCTATCCGATGTAGGGAAGGGCTATTCGTTATATCACGATCAATAAGTGGTAATTCTACCTCCCCCGCAGGAAAAAGAATCTCAGGGTTGTATGGGATATTATTGATGTACTCTGACAATAAATCTAATGCCATCTGGTTAGAGAGTTTATTCAGGAACCTGCCTACATTTTGCTCATACCTTGATGCAGGTCACAAGCCTGAAACACTGGTTTTGTGCCTTTATGTTTGGCAGATAAAGTTCATTGTTTGACCCGCTGAGTTTCTCCAGCATTGTGTTTTTACAGGCACTGACCCAGGACAGAAACAACATGGGCTGGATGCAGAGACCAGCTCCCCTCTCTCCACGCTATCAAACAGTCTGAGGCCAGTAAAATCAGCGTGGTGTGGGAGACCGGAGAGAATTTTCCAACCACTTCTGCCAGTGGGAAAGAGGAGAAGAAGAGGTCATATCTCTGCTACAGCAGGACAAGGTCCTCCTACGCACACACACTGCAAGGTCCTCCTACGCACACACACTGCAAGGTCCTCCTACGCACACACACTGCAAGGTCCTCCTACGCACACACACTGCAAGGTCCTCCTACGCACACACACTGCAAGGTCCTCCTACGCACACACACTGCAAGGTCCTCCTACGCACACACACTGCAAGGTCCTCCTACGCACACACACTGCAAGGTCCTCCTACGCACACACACTGCAAGGTCCTCCTACGCACACACAGTGCAAGGTCCTCCTACGCACACACAGTGCAAGGTCCTCCTCCTACACATACTGCAAGGTCCTCCTACACATACTGCAAGGTCCTCCTACACACTGCAAGGTCCTCCTACACACTGCAAGGTCCTCCTACACACTGCAAGGTCCTCCTACACACTGCAAGGTCCTCCTACACACTGCAAGGTCCTCCTACACACTGCAAGGTCCTCCTACACACTGCAAGGTCCTCCTACACACTGCAAGGTCCTCCTACACACTGCAAGGTCCTCCTACACACTGCAAGGTCCTCCTACACACTGCAAGGTCCTCCTACACACTGCAAGGTCCTCCTACACACTGCAAGGTCCTCCTACACACTGCAAGGTCCTCCTACACACTGCAAGGTCCTCCTACACACTGCAAGGTCCTCCTACACACTGCAAGATCCTCCTACACACTGCAAGGTCCTCCTATACACTGCAAGGTCCTCTTACACACTGCAAGGTCCTCCTACACACTGCAAGGTCCTCCTACAGACATACACACTGCAAGGTTAGTGACTGCAACATGAAGAGAGAGTGCCAGGAAGTCTTGGGCTGTTAAAGAAATCAAAGAAAAAAGAAACAGATGCTGGAAGCTGGGCAATCAAAGAGGAGCTGGAGGGTCTCAGCTGGTCAGGCAGTGACCGTGGAGACAAATGGTCGGTCGTTTCGGGATGGGACCAGCTAATTTGTGAGACTAAGCCTAAATTTCAAAGTTCAGATTTATTGTCAGAGTACATACACAACATCCCTGAGATTCTTTTTCCTGTGGGCATGGCAGAATTACCACTTAATGGCAGTGCTGAATAACCATACAAGATACATACACATGTAAACAAATAAAGAAATGTAAACAAACTGATTGTGCAATACAAAGACAAAAAAAAATCAATAATGTGCAATAGAGTCTTTAAATAAGTCCCTGATTGAGTTTGTCATTGAGGAGTCTGAGAGTGGAGGGGGAGCAGCTGTTCCTGAACCTGGTGGTGCAAGTCTTGTGGCACCAATACCTCTTTCCAGATGGCAGCAGCGAGAACAAAGCGTGTGCCGGGTGGCATGGATCCTTGACGATCGCTGCTGCTCTCCAACGGCAGCGTTCCCCGTTGATGTTTTCGATGGAAGGCAGGGTTTTGCCCGCGATGTCCTGGCCTGTGTTCACTACCTTTTGCAAGGCTTTACGCTCAGGGATATTGGTGCCCCCGTACCAGACCGTGATGCAGTCAATAGGCACACTTTCCACCACACATCTGTAAAAGTTTGCCAAGGTTTATGATGTCATACCAATCCTCTGCAAACTCAATAGTGGGGAGGGTTTTGCCTGTGATGTTCTGTGCTGTGTCCACTACCATTTTGCAGGGTTTTCTGCTCAGGGGTATGTGTGTCTCCATACCAGATCACCTAACAGTGGGTTTGACAGTCTCCTCTCCCCCAACTCCTCGTCACTCCCTTCGGCTCATTCACGGAGTCTCACTCATCCCAAGGCATCAGATTTCCTCTTCGGATGACTAGGGTAGGCAGCGCCCCCTCCTTCAGCGCCCAAATTGCAGTGGGGGGGGGGGGGTGTGTAGAGAATACTTACGTCCAACTGCAGTTCCACCTTATTGATCTCCTCGCTGGCCTGGTTCAGTTGTTCCAGCTCCTCCTGTGGAGAAGAGGAAAATTGGATCAGTGTCCAAGGGCAGATCAACCAGAGAGTAGAAACTGGAGGGGGAGGGGGTCACAGAGGGGAGAAATGCTCCTGTCACTGCCTCAACAGGCACATACACTGCCCACTCCAATCATCACCCCACCCCTGGTCAGCCTGCACACAGCACTGACAACTCATTATTGTTTCTAAGCTACATAGACATACAGGTGAGCTCCCCACTACAGTGGCCCATCTCAAGCAACACACACAGAACTGATGCCCCTCGACTCGACTGTAACTATCATGCCCTCTACCTGCAACATAACATTCATTCTGTAACAATGGACAATACAGATTTTCCTTCTGTACTGGGTGTATTTTATGGATTTGGTCACAAAAATCACCTTAGCATCTCCCTGTCACGTTCCATGTTTTGGGTACAACCTATTTTTGTGATTTCCTGTCATATTCTAAGTCTGCTTCAAGCACTCAAAACCATGAAGTGCCCACACGTCAATGAAAATTCACTTTGTGCATTTGCACTTGGACGTCTTCCCGGCTGATCTTGGTGCAGTCAGTGGCGAACGTGGTAAAAGGTTTCACTCGGACATTGTGACCGTGGAAGAAGCGGGATCTGGGCAACTGGAATCCATCAACGTCAGCCGGCTGCCTATTGCTGGACACTGACATGAGGGGCATCAGATGCTGAGTGCAAACGAAAATCAGTAGCAAAGCATTTTTCGGTCTCGGTTGAACTAACACAATGTGTCAGCATCCTGATGAGATTAAACGTGCTACATTCAATGAAAGTTAATGATTCTCCAGTTTCCTACATGATACAGCAAATCTGAAATTATCTTTGTGTTCAGCTTGAAGTCGAATCAGATTCCCCAATTTTTTTTAAATCAGGAAATAAACCTTTTGAACAAAGTTTGTGGCCCAGTGTAATCAATGCAGCACTCACATCTCGTACCTCTGCCAGATTCCACGCAGCACCATCCAATCCCCCCCCCCACAATCTCTGCTTTTTGTCATTCCGTCCCACATCCCATCAACTTTTACAGCAAATACAAAGAAATTCCGAGGGGGCTTGAGTGCTCGGCTGCATGGTGACAGAGACAGCACTCGCCCCTGGAGACTGTGTTCACGCGGAGGTACAGCTCAGAGTCCGTGCTCACCAGCAAGCAGCCCTTCCACTCATCTGTTGAACCCTCCCCAAACATTCTCATCAGTATTGCAATCAACATCACTTCTCGTTCTCAACTGAATCAGTTCTCCTCAATATCACTGTGAATATTTGTCCATCCTTTCATATTTATCCAGCATTCCGTCTCACGTCGTCCCATGGAATGGGTATGCAAGAGAAGGCACCAAGGGCAGGAGGGCTACCTGAAGTTCAGATCTGGAGGTCAGGCTGCCGACGGTTGGGATTGAAGTCTGTGGGGCTGGAGGCGAATCCATGAACACTCGGTAACTCTGGGGTGGGAGGGGGAACTCTCTTTTTCTGACTATAAGGGGCGCCGGGCAATTTCTGCTGATAGCGAATCTTTGCCTTACAGTCGACTAAATGCAATTTTGTGTAATATTACACAAAATTTTGTGTTATATTATGTAGGGCAGCAAGGTTAGCGTAACGGTTAGCACCACGCTGTTACAGCGCCAGCGATCGGGACCGGGATTTGAACCCCGCATTGTCTGTAAGGAGTTTGTACGTTCTCTCAATGTGTGCGTGGGTTTTCCCCGGGGGGTCCAGTTACCTCCCACCCTTCAAAAAACGTACAGTGGGTTGTAGGTTGATAGGGTGGCATGGGCTCGTGGGCTGGAATTATCGTGCTGTATGTCTAAATTTAAAATAAAAGAATCTTGAATCTTATGAAAGTGTTATCATATGAGGAGACTCTTTGTATTTGCTGAAATTTAGGAGAATGGGGGGAGGGGTCCTCATTGAAACATTTCAAATGTTGAAAGGCGTGAACAGTAGATCTAGAAAGGTGAGTTTCCCACGGTGGGACAGTCAGGGTCAAGAGGATTAGAACGGAGACGAGGAGTTTCTTCAGTCAGAGGGTGATAAATGTGTGGAATTTGTTGCCACATGCGGTTGTAGAGACCAGGTCATTGGGTGTATTGAAAGTCGAGAGAGAATGGTTCTTGATTATCCAGAGTTTCAAAGGTTATGGAAAGAAGACTGGCAGTGGGGATGAATGGGAGAATGGGGGGGGGGGGGGGCAGACTCGATGGGCTGAATGGCCTATTTCTACTATGTCTTTTGGTCACCGATGTGGCTGCAGCAACAAGAACCTCAGTCCATCTTCACATTGAGAGCTTGAGCAACAGCCAATAAACACTCATACACCCCCTTCCTTTGCCTCATTCCACCCTCACCCACACACTGGGGGAAATTTACAGTGGCCGATCAACCTACAACCCCTCTGGGAGGAAACCTGAGCACCCGGGGGGGGGGGGGGGTGAAAATACCCACATGGTCACAGGGAGATCGTGCAAACTCCACACAGGCACCGCCCGAGGTGACGGATCGAACCGAGGTCTCTGGGGCTGCGAGGTAGCGTCTCTATCCGCTGTACAGACTTCTCCAATGCCTCAGAGAGGCAGCAGAAGTCCATCGCCAGAATGGAACATCACGTCGATGATTTCCAGGTGAAACACATGGGGCTATGTGGCCTCGTACCACTGCCACCCGCCCAGACCCCACTGATCTCGCACCCCACATCCTTTCTCTGTTCTTGACACTCATGGCCCCGGCACGGACATTTTTGGTCAGGGATCCGCCTGCACAAGGGCTCTCTGGCAAAGGCACCCCAATTATATGCAATAACTTTCTTACACCATAGTTCACAGATTGTGCCTCACAACGCATCGGGCACAAAATCACACAGAAATGCTGGAGGAACTCAGCCGATCTTGCAGTGTCCGGAGGAAGTAAAGGTATATTTCCGATGTTTCGGGCCTAAGCCCTTCCTCAAGGCATAAGCAAAAAGCATGGAGGTGTCTGAGTTAAAGACTGGGGGAAGAATGGGAGAGGGAAGACTAACTCAAGGTGTTAATGGGATATGTTAAGAGGAAAGGTGAGAATTGATTTTTGGCTCTGTGAAAAGAGACAGAGGGAAAAGTGGGGGGGGGGGGGGTGGGGAGAGAGAGAGGGAGAACCAGAGGAAAGGAGACAGGAAGGTGAGGATGGAGGTGGGGGTGGTTTAATAGAAACCGGAGAAGTCAAAGCTAATGCCATCCAGACAGAAGCTGGCAAGGGGATGGGACAGGGAAATTGAAATGGGTGACCACTGGGAGATCCACGCTATTGCGGCAGACAGAGCTTAGGCGCTCAATGAGGCAATCTCCCTAATGCTTTAGGGGCGCCGGGCAATGCTCATGGTAACACTGTTTGCCTTACAGCAGGCAAACATTGAAGCATATCTTGTAGATTACATTTTTAATGTGATATTACTTGAGAACAAAAGGAACCTTCGAGGATGCTGGACTCTCAGTCAGTCACTGGGAACCTAAGGGATTAACTCTTTCAGCTACCAGGCCCCAGTCAGATACTTGCAGAGGAGAAAGAGAACCAGGCGAAGCAGGAGGATTTTACATATCGTGCTTGCTACACACACCACAGGTGGAAGAACCTTTTCCTGTGCTGTACAGTTCCACGTTCTACCTGAGACTCCCCCCCCCCCGCAGACCATTCCCAGAGGAGGGGATTAACTTTCAAACCTCCCCTCCCCACTCACTCAGACCCCCACTAATCCATTCTCAAAGGAGGGGGTTAACCCCCCCCAACCACCCCTCACCACTCATACCGACCTCCACCAGTACGTTCCCACAGGAAGGGATTACCCCCCCCCACCCTCACCATTCACACCGACCCCTACCAGCCCGGTCCCACAGGACAGGAATAATCCCCTCACCACCCCTTCCCACTCACAACAACTTCCGCCAGCCCATTCCCAGTGAAGGGGGTTAACTCTTTTGCCTAGCAGGCATTTCCAGCAAAACCCCCCCCCCCACACCCCTCATTCCAGTGCTTGTAAGCCCTGCAGTTAGTCAGATCTGCTCGCTGATTCATTCCTCATTCGCCACTCAGCTACAGTTGGAGTTGTGACCCATTCTGTGGTGACAATAATATGCTCTGTGGCAGGAGAGTTCGATGGGTTTGACTGCAGTTGACACAAAGGCTTTGCAGAACCCTGGCAGCACTGTGACACTGTAACTCACAGGAGACAGGCACATCACAAACAAACCCATCAGCTTATGTGCACACAGCTCGGAGCAGATAACCATGTCTGTCTGCACTTGACACTGCGGGATCTCAGCCCTTAAAACTCCCTGGAGTACCATCAGCCAAGACCTGGCTGCGAAACTCTCACTACGCCCCACCCAAACTAACCGTCTGTGGAGAGAGACAACCCCGAGACCCAGTGAATGTCTCGGTGATGGAAGGGAGGTGAGAAATTAACACTCGATGGAGGATCCCAGCTCACAATGACTGACCCCTGCCCATGGCACAAGCAGCCCTCAATCTAAAGACAGGATAAGTGCTTAGCCCACTGCCCTACTCACTCTACACCCATGCCTGTCTGGGTAGGCACAATTCGAATATCATCAATAAATTTACCGATGACAATACAGTCGCTGGCAGAATCACAGACGGCAACGGGTAAGCATAGAGGAGGGGGAAGATCAGCTCGTTAATGATGTCACACAACTTTGCACTCAACATTAGCAAAACAAAGGAACTGATTGTGGACTTCAGGAAGGGGGAAATCTGAAGAACCAGTTCTCATTGAGTGGTCAGCAGTGGAGACGGTAAAGAACTTCAAATTCCTGGGTGTCGCTGAAGATTTATCCTGGGGCCTCCATGTCGATGCAATCTTGAAGAAGGCTCGTTAGCATCTATATTCTGTGAGGAATTTGAGGAGATTCGGGACGTTATCGAAGACTCTTGCAAATTTCTACAGGTGGACTGTGGAGAGCATTCAGTCTGGTTGCATCACAGTCTAGTATGGAGGTGCCAAGTCTCAGGACAAGAATAAATTCCAGAGGGTTGTGAACTTGGCCTGCGCCATCACAGGCACCAGACTTCACTCCATCGAGGACATCTTTAAGGGGGAGTGCCTCAAGAAAGCAGCCTCTATCATCGAGGACCCTCAACCTGCCCTTTTCACACTGCTATCGTCAGAAAGGAGGTACAGGAGCCTGAAGATGCACTCTCAATGGTACAAAAACAGCCTCTTCCCCTCTCCAACAGATTTATAAACAGACAATGAACCACAGACACTACCTCACCTTTTCTGTTGCACTAGTTATTTTTTTTATTTTGCATTGACGGAACTGTAATTTAGCCTTTCTCCTATTGTTAGGGGCGCTGGGCAACACTCATGGCGACTCTTTGCTTGCCTTGCAGTGGGCTGAAGTTGAAGAATATCAAGTATATTACATTTTTAATGAATTATTATGTGACAATAAAAGGAACTGTTTGAACCTATGTTTTTTTTACATGAATCAGAATTATTGTCACGAACATGTGTCACAAATTATTTTGGGGAAATTTAGGCATACAGGTGGTAAGAGGCCCTTCTGGCCCAGGAGCCTGTGCTGCCCCAATTGACCGAAATGTTTTGAAGGATGGGCGGAAACCCGAGCCCCCGGAGGAAACCCACACACATGAGAATTCCAGATTCGAGCCAAGGTCGCTGGGGCTGTAACAGCGCAGTGCTAACTGCCACGCAAATTTGACGATTTGCGGCAGCAGAGTTGTGCTTCACAGTTGCAGAACTGCTAATAAATTTCAAATGAGTAAATACAAGATTTTGGGGTCAAAAAAAGTGAGGTAGCGCCCATAGGTTCCCTGTCCGTTCAGAAATCTGATGGCAGAGGGAGTTTTTGGGACGTTAATATCAGGAGAGCAGAACAAAGAGGCAACTGATGTAAAAGTAACGAAATCTTCACCAATCGGAACAGTCAACTGGATTACCCTGAAATAGAGCTGAACGGAGGAAAATAAACGAGAATAGACATTTGCCGCTGAGAAGAAAAGGGCCATCCGATTATTTGAATGAGAGAATGTGAATTGAATGGAGAGCTTTCCCCCGGAGGAAATCAATCTCCTATTGGAGCTAATCATGAAAGGAAGACACGCGCTTTTATTTTCTGCTGACAGGTTTGATGTGCGTCCTATTTATACTTGGTTTTTTTATTCCACTGTAGGCCAAAGGCATTTAAATTATGCATCGAGGGATAATGTATAATTCATACACCTTGAAATCTGTTGCCTTCTTTCGGATAAGCACTATATTTTATGTTGTTAATAACATCCACTTGCATAATGCAGGAAAAAAAGTCCCAAAGTCATTCACAGAGGCATCCGCACACTGAAACTGGCAGCGAGTCACAAAAGGCCATCAAAGGAAGTGAATGAACACAAACTTGGTTAAACTCCATCAAAAACGTTCACAGAGTCCACCTCTGCTCCAGACCTTTCCCCAATCTCCAAGCATACTGCCCCAGGAGGGTGGCGCTGCCAGAGCTGTCAAGGGTGTGGACCCAGGAGAGCGGAGCCACAGCACTGCTCCACAAGGTCCTACCACCCGGCCACGATGCCAACGGCTCCATACAGGCTTTACATGGCCTGTTAAAGGAGCCATAGAACTATAGAGCATTGCAGCACAGTAAATAGGCCTTTTGTCCCTTTTCGTCTGTGCTGAACATGACCTGCACCCAGTCCATAACCCTTAGAACACCTCCCATCCACGTACCTGTCCAAATCTTTCTTAAATGTGAAAATTAAGCCTACATTCACCACCAGCTGGCATCTCGTTCCATACTCCCACCACTCTCTGTGAAGAAATTCTCCTTAAATTTTTCCCCTTTAACCCTTAACCCATGTCCTCTGGTTTGTATCTCACCCAACCTCAGTGGAAAAAAATCCTACTTGCATTGACTCTGTCTATACCCCTCGTAATTTTGTAAACCTCTATCAAATTTCCCCTCATTCTTCTACGCTCCAGGGAATAAAGTCCTAACCGTTCAACTCTTCCCTGTAACTCAGTTCTGGAAGTCCCGGCAACATCTGAGTAAATCTTAACTGGACTCGCTCAATCTTATTGATCTCATTACTGATGTTAGGTGACCAAAACTTTACACAATGCTCCAGATTTGGCCTCACCAATGTCTGCCAATGGTGGTGTACTTTAAAATCCTGCAACCATGGTCTGTGCCCGAGATGGTGGCGCATGTGCTCAGCAGCGCACCACCACATGTTGAAGGACTCCTGGCGGGCAGCTGACTGGCACAGGGCACCAGTCACAGGGAGAACAACCCCCCCCTCCCCATTGAGAAGGGGGAGCAAAGGACACAACCCAACAGGAAGGCAACATTGGCGGCAGGCCAGCCAGGGTCTCAGCGGTTGAAGGACCCACACAGGCTGCTGGAGAGTGGCTCATGGGAATCAGGTATCGGAGCCGGGATTCGAAAGGGCTCCTGAAGGGCGCTAAAGGCTTCCTGATCATATCGGGGGGTTCGGATCTGGAGCTCAGGCAGCCGGCAGATCGAACAGGAGTCTATGCGACTGCAGAAGCGCTGGAGGCGAAACCACGGACACTCAGTGACTCTGAAGGGACTTTCTTTTGCTTCTCTTTCTCTCGTGCTGTTGGGGGTGCCAGGCAATGCTCATGGCGACTCTGTCTTACAGCAGACAGAATTATATCATGTACATTACATTTTTACATATTATTACGTGACAATAAAAGGAACATTAAAACCACATCTTCCCCCTAAACTTCAGCTGACTCATCGATCTGATGTCCACATGCCCACACATTTCATCACTGCTGCACAACTGGCAACGATTTGAATTTTGGAGTTCTGCTTCAGAACTTCCCAAAACCTGCACGGCATGCTAGGGTGGAGGAGTGCAACACCATCCAGGACAAAGGCTGCCATTTGACTGGCCCATTGTACATAATCCGATTCATTCACAAGCAGAAGAGAGATTTCTTTTTAAGACATAGATCACGTGGTGCCCATGCCGCCAGACATGGGGAGAACGCACAAATTCCTTACAGACAGACACCACAGGATTCGAATCCCGGTCCTGATTGCTGGCGCTGTAAAGGCGTTGCGCTAACCGCTAGGCCAAACGGGCTGCCTTCTACCTGCAGTAGAAGTCCAAAAATCCAGACCTCCCGAGAAATCAGACTTTTAAAACTTTTTCAATTTCGTGGGCTTTTATGTGCGCACGTGCATGCGTAGTGTGATGTGAAGAGAAAGAACATGTACACAATGAGTGACAAACTTGAAATGATTAAGAAACTAGAATGTGGTGTAAGCAAAACTGTTTTAATGGAAACATACGACATTGGAAAATCTAAAATATAAAAGAAAGGCTATTGCTTGAAGTCCAAGGAAATAATTATTAAATTTGTGGAACAGAATCTTACTTCAGTCTACAAGACATCCTGTGTGCGCATATGGTGCAGAATAATCTTATCACAAAGAAATTACAAAGTTCGCAAACTTCTTAAAAACATTAACATTAATAAAGTCCCCAGGGCCGTACGAGATGTATCCCAGGTTGCTGATACCTGGGACAGAAGCTACGATCTTTGAGTCTTATTTCGCCACTGGGGAGAAGCCGGAGGATTGGAGAATGGCATATGTGTTCCTCTTGTTTAAAAAAAGGTAACGGAGAATCCTGGGAATTAGAGAACTGTGAGTTTCATGTCAGGGGTGTGCAAAATATTGGAGGGGATTCTTAAGGATATGGCCTATGAGTATTTGGAGAAGTAATCTACTCAAGGATAATCAGCATGGCTTTGTGAAGGGAGGGTCATACATCATGAGTCTAATTGAGTTTTTTTTAAGGAGGTAACAAGAAAATGCTGAGTGTAGGGTGGGTGAAAGTTATGAGGGAAGAGATCTTGGCCGTGTGGATAAAAAAGAAATCGGCTTGCAGGTAGAAAGCAGAGAGTAGTAGTGGAAGGAAAGGATTCTGCCCAGAGGTCGGTGACTAGTGGAGGGCCCGCAGGGATCTGTTCTGGGACCCCTGGTCTTTGTGATTTTTATAAATGACCTGGGTGAAGAGGCGGAAGGATGGGTCAGTACGTTTGCAGAAGCTATGAAGGTTGGAGTTGTGGATGGAGCTGAAGGGTGTCATAGGTTACAAAAGGATATAGACAGCATGTAGAGTTGGGCTGAAAATAGGCAGATGGAGTACAATCAGATTAGCATGAGGTGAAGGCTGAGTACAGGGTTAAGGGTTGCTTACTTAAGAGTGTGGATGAACAGAGGGACTTTGGGGTCCAAATCCACATACCTTTCAAGGTCGCCGCACAGGTGGATAAGATAGTTAAGATGTCGGGCTTCATGAAAAGGGGGGGTTAAGTTCAAGAATCGAGGTCGTGTTGCAACTCTACACATCTCTGGTGAGACCAGTGTGTGTTCAATTCTGGTCACCTCATTATAGAAAGGATGGGTAAGCTATGGAGAGGGGGCAAAGGAGATTTACCAGGATGTTGCCTGGATTGGAAAATAAGTCTTATGAGGCAAGGTTAGCAGAGCTGGAACTTTTCTCTATGGAGTGAAGAAGGATGAGAGGAAACTTGAAAGAGGTCTACAAGATTATGAGAGGCATAGTCAGGGCGGACGGCCAGCACCTGCTTCCCAGGGCAGGAGTAGCAAACACCAGAGGACGTCTATACAAAGTGAAGAGAGGGAAGTTTAGGGGAGACTTCAGGGGTAAGAGTTTTCTTTTTTCAAAAACGCAGAGAGTTGTGGGTCCCCGGAATGGCTCGCTAGGGATGGTGGTCGAGGCTGGAACGTCAGGGACATTTAAGAGACTCTTGGATAGGCACATGGATGGAAGAGAAATAGAGGCTTACGAGATAAGGAGGGTTGAGTACTTATAAATAGGTCAGCAGAGCATCAAGGGCTGAAGGACCAGTACTATGCTGGAGTGTTCAAAGCCAATATACAAAAGTATTTAAAGAAAGCAAATGAAGTATCAAGTAGTGTAGTAAATGCAGGAGAAGCTGCAAGGGTTCCATCCACAAGTACTGTAGCCTTTATTCCTCCTGAAGTTAGAATTCTGCCCGAGAATCAGGAAAATCCGAAAATCCAGACTGGCCCAGTCCCTGAGCTGTCCGGATTTTCGGATTTCTACTGCATGCAACTTGGACCAGTGAGGGGCCCACACAGGTTGCAGGCAACTTGCAGTTCGGGGACACACACGGGCTGCTGGACACTGGCTCACGGGAACCATGTATTCCTCCAACTTCCGACGTGATACAGCAAACCCAAAATTATCTTTGTGTTCAACTTGAAATTATCTATTTTAATCCCAATTTTTTTTTCAGGAAGCAAACCTTTTGAGAAAAATTTGTTGCCCCGTGTAATTGGCCTCATGGCCCATCAACTCACTCCACCATTCCATCTGCCCTCCCCCCGATTCCCAAATTCCTGAGACACCGCCTCAAATGAGATGGAGAATTCCAAAGGTTCACCAGCTAGTGAGTGAAGAGCTTTCACCCTATCTCAGCAAGTTCATTTATATTTAGACATACAACACGGTAACATGCCCTATTGGCCAATGAGCCCAATTACACCCAATTGACCTACAACCACCACCCCCCACCAGGTACGTTTTGAACGGTGGAAGCAAACCAGAGCACCCGGAGAAAACCCACACAGGTACGGGTAGAATGTACAAACCGCACTGCCAGCTGTCTCGGGATTTAGTCAGAAGATTTTTTTTGCGAGCATTCCAACACAGCGTAGTACAGCAAGTAAAACAGTAACATGCGGTTACAGGGAGAGATCAGTTCATAAGACAGCATCACATACTAATAGTGAAACACGAACATATGCAGACATCGTGATTGAAGTAAAAAAACAATGCTGGAGAAACTCAGTAGGTCATTGTGCAGGTAAAGATACAGAACCAACGTTTTGGGCTTGAGCCACTCATAGAGATTATAAAGAAAATATCAGCAGTCGGGTGCACAAAATGGTGGCGAGAAGGGGCAGAGGGAGGAGCACTGTCCCACAGGCAGGAAGTAATAGGTGGAGAAGGAAGGGAGGACACACCAGCAAACAGGGGGGAGGGGGGGATGGCTCTGTGAATGGAGGGGTGGAGGACAGAGGGATGGGGAAGGGAGGGAGAACAGGGAGTGGTCTAGCAGAAACCAGAGAAGTCGATGTTAATGCCGTCCAATTTCAAAAGTGCCCAGATGAAAAATCAAATGTTGTTCCACCAATTTACGGGCAGTCTTGGGAGGTCAGTACGTGAGGCCATGGACAGATGTATTGGCACGGGGATGGGGCACGTTTATCTACTGGAGGCTCCAACGAGGACTTTGCACCACTGGCTGTTTGACTCGGAGCAAAGGCCAGAGATGACTGCAAGGAGCAGTCCATATTGCCTTGTGCAACTTGTACATCTGGTTGCCTAATTCCCAGGCTGTGAATGGCGCAGGTTCAACTGAGCGTCCCAAGGTAAAGGGAAGTGGCTGAATTTCTTCCTGTGGTGTGATGTGGAAATTTCAACTGGGTTGGAGGGATGTTACTTCCCAATGCCACAGAGAAACTTTTTTTTAAATTTTAAAAATTTTTCACAC
The DNA here is from genome assembly GCF_036971445.1 of Narcine bancroftii. Taxonomy (NCBI): domain Eukaryota; kingdom Metazoa; phylum Chordata; class Chondrichthyes; order Torpediniformes; family Narcinidae; genus Narcine; species Narcine bancroftii. Next base: position 179,587,668 of record NC_091470.1, on the reverse strand, counting down.
TATAAACCATATTGACCAAGATACATACAGACATTTTTTCTCTTGAATATATAGTGTCATTTTCTCCCCCTTTTCCCCCCTCCCTTCCCTCCCTCCCTCACCCCCTTTCCCATTTATTTGAAGTTCAATCTATAAGATACATTAAACCCGTTAAACAATGTTGTCACTTAATAAAAATAAACAAGAAATTTTACTGAGTCAGTTCTTTTCGTTATCTTCTCCTTCTGTCATTTTAGGTGGTGGAGGTCCATGGTAGGATTTCTCTATTGTATTTTATGTATGGCTCCCATATTTGTTTGAATATTGTGATGTTATTTCTTAAATTATATGTTATTTTTTCTAATGGAATACATTTATTCATTTCATTGTTGTATTCTCAAGTTGTCTTCTAATTTCCAGGTTGACATAATACATTTTTTTTGCTACATTAGGGCTATCATAACAAATCATTTTTGTGTTCCATCCAAATCGAGTCCAAATTCTTTATTTCTTATATTACTTAGGAGGAAGATCTCTGGGTTTTTTGGTATATTGCTTTTTGTGATTTTATTTAATATCTGGTTTAGATCTTCCCAAAATTTTTCCACTTTCTCACATGTCCAAATTGCATGAATTGTTGTTCCCGTTTCCTTTTTACAGCGAAAACATCTGTCTGATACTGTTGGGTCCCATTTATTTAACTTTTGAGGTGTGATGTATAGCCTGTGTATCCAGTTATATTGTATCATGCGTAACCTCGTGTTTATTGTATTTCTCATAGTTCCGGAGCATAGTTTCATGTTTCATTCCCATGTTTCATTCTTTATCTTTATGTTTAGATCTTGTTCCCATTTTTGTTAAGGTTTACCGTTTTTTTCCTCGTTCTCCTTTTCTTGCAGTTTGATGTACATGTTTGTTATACATTTTTAAATTATCATTGTGTCTGTAATCACATATTCAAAATTGCTTCCTTCTGGTAACCTCAGACTGTTTCCCAATTTGTCCTTCAAGTAGGTTTTCAGTTGGTGGTATGCAAACATTATATCGTGAGTTATATTATATTTATCCTTCATTTGTTCAAAGGATAATAATTTATTTCCCGAAAAACAATTTTCTATTCTTTTGATCCCTTTTCTCTCCCATTCTCTGAAGGAAAAGTTATCTATTGTGAAAGGGATTAGTTGATTTTGCGTCAATATTAGTTTTGGTAGTTGGTAATTTGTTTTATTCCTTTCTACGTGAATCTTCTTCCAGATGTTGAGGAGATGATGCAATACCGGTGAATTCCTACGTTGCACCAATTTTTCATCCCATTTATATAGTATATGTTCAGGTATCTTCTCCCCTATTTTATCTAGTTCTAATCTGGTCCAATCTGGATTTTCCCTAGTTTGATAAAAATCTGATAGGTATCTTAATTGTGCTGCTCTATAATAATTCTTAAAGTTTGGAAGTTGTAAGCCTCCTTGTTTGTACCATTCTGTTAATTTATCTAATGCTATCCTCGGCTTCCCCCCTTTCCATAAGAATTTCCTTATTATTTTCTTTAGCTCCTTGAAGAATTTCTCTGTTAGGTGAATTGGTAATGACTGAAATAGGTATTGTATCCTTGGGAAAATGTTCATTTTAATACAGTTTATCCTTCCTATCAGTGTTAGTGGTAAGTCTTTCCAATGCTCTAAGTCATCTTGTAATTTTTTCATTAATGGATGATAATTTAGTTTATATAGATGGCTGAGATTTTTATTTAGTTGTATACCTAGGTATCGCATTGCTTGTGTTTGCCATCTAAATGGTGATTCTTTCTTAAACTATGTGAAATCCGCATTATTCATTGGCATTGCTTCACTTTTATTTGCGTTGATCTTGTACCCTGACACTTCTCCATATTCTTTCAATTTCTTATGTAATTCTTTTATTGATATTTCTGGTTCTGTTAAGTATATTATAACGTCATCTGCAAATAGACTGATTTTATATTCCTTCTCTTTTATTTTTATCCCTCTTATTTTATTTTCTGTTCTTATCAGTTCTGCTAGTGGTTCTATAGCTAATGTGAACAGTGAGGGAGATAGAGGACATCCCTGCCTTGTTGATCTGCTCAAGTTAAATTGTTTTGATATATATCCATTTACTGTCACTTTCGCCAATGGCCCCTTATATAATGCTTTAATCCAATTAATATATTTCTCTGGTAGGCTGAATTTTTGTAGTATTTTGAATAAATAATTCCATTCTACTCTGTCAAAGGCCTTCTCTGTGTCTAAAGCAACCGCTACTGCTGGAGTTTTATTTCCTTCTACTGCATGAATTAAGTTAATAAATTTACAGATATTATTCGTTGTTCGTCTTTTTTTAATAAATCCAATTTGGTCTAGATTTACTATTTTTGGTACATAGACGGCCAATCTGTTTGCTAATAGTTTAGCTATTATCTTATAATCTGTGTTAAGTAGAGATATTGGTCTATATGATGCTGGTGCGAGTGGATCTTTCCCTGTCTTTGGTATTACTGTAATTATTGCTGTTTTGCATGAATCTGGTATGTTTTGTGTTTTATCAATCTGGAGGGGAGGAATTAATAAGTCTTTAAATGTTTTATAGAATTCTATTGGGAATCCATCCTCTCCTGGTGTTTTATTGTTCGGTAGTTTTTTTAATATCTCCTGTAATTCTTCTATTTCAAATGATTTTATTAATTTATTTTGCTCCTCTGTTTGTAATTTCAGTAGTTCAATTTTAGTTAGAAATTCATCTATTTTGTCTTCTTTCCCTTCATTTTCAGTTTGATATAGTCGTTCGTAGAATTCCCTGAAGTTTTCATTGATCTCCGTTGGATTATATGTAATTTTTTTGTCCTTTTTCCTCAATGCCAATACCATTCTTTTAGTTTGTTCTGTCTTAAGCTGCCACGCTAGAATTTTGTGCGTTTTTTCTCCTAGCTCATAATATTTCTGTTTTGTCTTCATTATGTTCTTCTCCACCTTATATGTTTGTAGTGTTTCATATTTTATTTTTCTGTCTGCCAGTTCTCTTCTTTTAGTTGTATCTTCCTTTATTGCTAATTCTTTTTCTGTATTTGTTATTTCCCTTTCCAACTGTTCTTTTTCCCGATTGTAGTCCTTCTTCATCTTAGTTACATAACTTATTATTTGCCCTCTGATGAATGCTTTCATTGCGTCCCGTAGTATAAACTTATCTTTCACTGATTCCGTATTTATTTCAAAGTATATTTTAATTTGTCGTTCAATTAATTCTCTAAAATCCTGTCTTTTAAGTAGCATGGAGTTTAATCTCCATCTATACATTCTTGGTGGGATGTCCTCTAGCTATTGCCAATAACAGGGGTGAGTGATCCGATAATAGTCTAGCTTTCCTAACTCTCCCTTGAATGTAGGCTGATAACAGGAATAGGTCTATCCTTGAGTATGTTTTGTGTCTACCCGAATAATATGAATATTCCTTTTCCTTTGGGTGTTATTTCCTCCATATATCCAAAAGTTGCATTTCTTGCATCGATTTAATTATAAATTTGGTTACTTTGTTCTTTCTGTTAGTTTTTTTTCCAGTTTGAGTCCAAATTAAGGTTAAAATCCCCTCCTATTGGTATGTTCCCTTACGTATCTGCTATCTTCAAAAAGATATCTTGCATAAATTTTTGATCTTCTTCATTAGGTGAGTATACATTAAGTAAATTCCAAAATTCTTGAATATATCTGACATTTTATCATTACATATCTCCCTGCTGGATCTATTATTTCCTCTTCTATTTTGATTGGTTAATTTTTATTGATTAATATAGCTACTCCTCTGGCTTTTGAATTACATGATGCTGCTGTTACATGTCCTATCCAATCTCTCTTTAATTTCTTGTGTTCCACTTCAGTTAGATGTATTTCTTGTACGAATGCTATATCAATTTTTTTTTAGTAAATTTAACAGTTTCTTCCTTTTGATTTGGTTATGTATTCCATTAATATTTAAAGTCATATAGTTCAACATAGTCATTTCATACTTTGTTTATCTTTCCTTTCCGTTTCCTCATCACCACCTTCCCTTATCCATTTCTGCTTTCTTTTTTTGAACACATTATAAGACAACATTTCTAAAACATAAAATATTTCCACTATTCTCATATCTAAAATTCCTTTAACCCCAATAGTCCCTCCCCTTTCTGAGTTGCCCTTTGTCCCTTGTCAGGCAACCACATCTCCCCTCTCCATTTGGATTTGCGAATCTGCTCGCAAGCATCAACTGATTTCGCAGTGACTGTTATTCTTCCCCACCCAGCCCCCCAGAAAAGATTTTAATCTTCATATATAACAAAGGTCACTCTCTTAATTCCCTCCTTACTTCCTTTCTTCCCTTTCTTTCCCTTCAATATATAATATATATAGCTTGTTGTCATTTTTTTTCTTGTTACATCTCTTCATCTCTCTCTGTCTGTTTTGTAGTTGTTCTGCAAATTTTCGTGCTTTTTCCGGATCCGAGAATAGTTTGCTTTGCTGCCCCGCGATAACTATTTTAAGTACCGCTGGGTATTTTAACATAAATTTATAACCTTTTTCCATAGGGTCGTTTTTGCTGCATTAAACTCCTTCTTCAGGAGTTCAAAACTTATATCTGGATAGAAAAAAAATTTTTGACCCTTGTATTCCAGTAGTTTTTTGTCTTCTCTTATTTTTTTCATTGCCTTCTCCAATATATTTTCTCTTGTTGTATATCTTAGGAATTTTACTAGAATGGATCTTGGTTTTTGTTGTGGTTGTGGATTAGGGGCTAATGTTCTGTGTGCCCTTTCTATTTCCATTTCTTCATGTAATTCTGGCCTTCCTAGGACCCTGGGGATCCATTCTTTTATAAATTCTTTCATATTTTGGCCTTCTTCATCTTCCTTAAGGCCCACTATCTTTATATTATTTCTTCTATTATAATTTTCCATTATATCTATCTTCTGAGATAACAGCTCCTGTGTTTCTTTAATTTTTTTATCAGATTCTTCTAATTTCTTTTTTAAGTCATCTACCTCCATTTCTATGGCTGTTTCTCATTCTTCCACCTTGTCTACTCTTTTTCCTATTTCTGTCATGATCACCTCTAATCTATTCATTTTTTCTTCTGTACTTTTTATTCTTCTTTTTATTTCACTGAATTCTTGTGACTGCCATTCTTTTACTGTTTCCATATATTCTTTAAAAAAATATATATCCATGTACTTGCTCTTCCCTTCATCTTCCATTTCTCTATGTTCTCCCTCCTCTTCTTCTGAGTCCACTCCAGGATCTGTTTCCTTTACCTCAGTCTCTTCTGATTTTCTTGTTGGGTTGCTTATTTTATTTTGTTGGGTATTTTTGTTCTTCTTATTTTTATGAAAAGTGTCTTGGTGTTGGTCTTCTTCCTCTGGGTTGGTCATCTGTTGTTTCTTTGATTTCCTATTTTTATTCTCTTCCTTCTTCTTCCCGTTATTTTCTATGTTTTCCTATTGAGAGTCTTGCTGTCGTGTTATATTTGTCTGTTTCGGCTGTGGAGATTTACTCCTCAGCTGGTCCCCCCTCCTGTCGGTGTTGTTTTTGTCTTGTGCATCGTTGCGCGAGGATTCGTGCATGCGCAGTTGCGCACTTTTGTTTGGCTCCGTGAGCCATCTTTGTAGTCCTGAGTTCAGGGTTTCCACTGACCTCAGGAAGTGGGCTTCTCTCTCCACGGCGGGCTTCCTCGTACCGGTAAGGCCTTCACCTTCCTCTTCCGACGTTCTTCCTTCTTCTTTTCTTCCTGTTGTTTTTGGTTTTTCTTTCTTTGCTGCCATTTTCTCCACACTTTCACTTTCAATTTGTTATAGTTTCTGTGTTAGTTTGTTTTTCCTCTACCTTTTTTTTACTTTTCTGGAGAAGGCTGGAAATCCCCTACCGGCCACTACTCCATCACGTGACTCCTTGCCACAGAGAAACTTGACGACAAATACATCACACAAATTATAACCTTGAACACGGCCAAAATAGACATGGTTACACTTACTGGACAAGTCCATGGGTTGTCAAGGGACTTTAGAAAATAACCACAGCTCAGTCACCTGGGATAACAGACACCCTTGTGGAAGTAAAAGTCTGCCTCGTGTAGACTGATGTAGATTATCAATTTTAATTAAGGTATATATGTCAACAAATAAAGAGATGTAAACACACTGACTGTGAAAAACAAGAAAAAAATCTATAAAGTGCAAAAGTAAGAGTCCTTAAATGAGTGCCTGATTGAGTTTGTCATTGAGGAGTCTGATGGTGGAGGGGAAGAAGCCATCCTTGTGCCGCTGGGTGCCCGCCTTCAGGCTCCTGTGCTTCCTTCCCAGTGGCAGTAGAGTGAAGAGGGGTGGTGGGTGTCCTTGAGGATAGAGGCTGATTTCTTAAGGCCTTGCCTTTTTGTAGACGTCCTCAATGGAGTGAGGTCTGGTGCCCATGATGTTGCAGGCCGAGTTAACAACCCTCTGCAGTTTTTTTTCCACTGTCCTGACCATTGACACCTCCGTACCAGACAAAGATGCAACCACCCAGAACGATCTCTGTACTACAGCTGTCGAGGTTTGAGAGTCTTTGGTGACATATCAAATCTCTTCAAAAACTTTTTGACCTGCCGAGTTTTCCCAGCATTGTGTTTTTATTTTAATCAGGGTCTCTGCAGACTTTTGTGCAAGAAGGAGCCCTTTTTTAATGAGATTTTACATATTGTATTGTGCTACATTAATTCTTGTACACTTCCTCACTTGCAAACTTAAGATTTACCGATCAATGAAAACTCGCAAGGGAAAGAAATCCTACCCACGTACTTATCAACAAAGGGAAGACATTCCTCCATTCAATCACGAAGAAGACTAACCAGCAGATATACTTTGTAAGGAGTTGAGGAGGGGATTCAGTAGCTACTTTTCCACTGGCACCTTGTCCCAGGTACCATCAGAATGGCGCCGTCAAATGACGTCATTTCACGCCAGGGATTAATTATTTTGACCTTTACTCATAATCCCAGTGTCAGTTGACGTTGGCATGCTGATAAAACCAGTGGAAAAGGGACAGCAGAAAGTCACCTGTTTACAGTTGAAGGTAGAACGCTCCGATCGCCGGGGATGATTCTGTCCCAGTTAAGTATAGCCCAGTGGAAATGGCACAAAGGGTTTCCTATCCTGGGACACTGCACAGCCAATTAACTGGGATGCCAGTGACAAAGGGGCTAGTATGTCACCGAAAGCTCTCGGAAATTTTGACTGGTGCACCGAGGTGAGCATTCTGACTGGTTGCATCGTTGTCTGGCACGGAGGTGCTAATGCACAGAACAGGAAGACTCCAGATTTGTTAACTCGGCCTGCGACATCACAGGACTTCACTCCATCGAGGACATCTGCAAGAGGCTGTATCTTGAGAAAGCAGCTTCTCTCCTCAAGGGCGCCCACAACCCGGGCCATGCCCTCTTCACTCTCCACCCAGTGACACAATGCCAGCTTCTTCCCCTCCGCCATCGGATTCCTGAAGGGTCAGTGAACCAAAGACACTGCCTCATTTTGACTTTCTTTTGCACTAATTTTATTTATTTTGACGATACAAAAATCGTGGGAGTTGTGGATAGTGAGGAGGGTTTTCGTGGACTGCAGAAGGATTTGCACTGTTTGGGCTGAAAGGTGGCCGATGGAGTTTAATGTAGATAAGTGTGATGTGCTTCATTTTGGGAGGAATAACCAAAATAGGACGTATGCAGTGAAGGGGAGGGCATTGAGGAAAGCTGAGGAACAGAGGGATCTTGGAATAACTGTTCATCGTTCCATGAAGGTGGATTCCCATGTCGTTAGGGTGGTGAAGAAGGTTTTTGGTATGCTGGCCTTTATAAATCAAAGCATAGAATATAGGAGCTGGGAGGTGATGTTGAGACTGTTTAAGGCACTGGTGAGGCCAAATTTGGAGTACTGAGAGCAGTTCTGGTCTCCAAATTATAGGAAGGATATCAATAAGGTTGTGAGAGGGTGCAAAGAAGGTTTACAAAAATGTTGCCTGGATTGCAGTATCTAGAATACGGTGAAAGATTGAGTAGACTGGGACTTTATTCATTGGAGCGTAGAAGGTTGAGAGGGGATTTGATAGAGTAATTAAAATTATGAGGGGGTTATATAGAGTAGATGTGAATAGGCTCTTTCCCCTGAGAGTAAGGGAGATTGGAACAAGGGGTCATAGGGGGCAAAACTTTAGAAGTAATACAAGAGGAAGCTTCTTCACTCAGAGAGGGGTTGGAGGAGTGGAATGACCTTCCGGAAGAGGTCGCTGTGGCAGGGTCTATTCTGTTATTGGAGGTTGGATGAGTACATGGATGTGAGGGGGTTGGAGGGTTTTGGGCAGGGAGCAGGTTGGTGGAACCAGTGGAGTTTGCATAAATCGGTGCGGACTGATGGCCTGTTTCCCTCCTGTGATCGTTATTGGTGATATATATATGGGGTATTTAGAAATGTTTGCACTGAGACGCTGCTGCAAAACCAGGAATTTGGTGACTTATTCTTGACAATAAATTCTGATTCTTTATTTTAGCTATCTAAAGTACTCGGTTTGACCTGCTGAGTTTTGTGTTTTTACTTTAATCACAGTGTCTGCAGACTTTCGTGCCTTGCCCCTACAATCAAGTCCAACTTTGGGAACGTTTCTGGTCCATCTAGATGGAAAGAGGGAGCCCCTTTTTCAGATTTTACATACATGACATCACACACAACCCTGAGATTCTTTTTTCTGTGGGTCAGGCAGAATTACCACTTATTGGTAGTATAAGAAAACTATATACAATGTACAGATGTAAACATATAAACAACTGTAAACAGATAATGAATGTAAACAAACTGTACAATGAGGAGAGAATTTTTAAAAAATCCTTAACTAGTCCTTAAATGAGTCCCTGATTGAGTTTGTCGTTGAGGAGTCTGACAGTGGAGGGGGAGCAGCTGTTCCTGAATCTGATGGTGCGAGTCTTGTGGCGCTGATACCTCTTTCCCAGTGGCAGCAGCGAGAACGGAGCTGGGTGGCATTAATCCTTGATGATCGCTGCTGCTCTCTCGACGTTCCCGATGGTGAGGAGGGTTTTGCCCGCGATGACCTGGGTTGCGTCCACTACCTTTTGCAGGACTTTATGCTCAGGGGTATTGGCGTCCCCATACCAGACCGTGATGCAGCCGGTCAGCACACTTTCCATCACACATCTGTAGAAATTTAACAGGGTTTCCAATGTCACAAACTCCTGAGGAAGTAGGGGCGCTGATGTGCTTTCTTCACGGTTCCATTAGAGTGTTGGCTCCAGGAAAGATCCTCCGAGATTACGACTGCCAAGAACTTAAATTTGCTCACCATCTCCACCTCTGATTCAAGATTCAATTTATGGCCATTGTGATAAAACAAGTGCCACATTACATGAAATTGCTTTTGCCTGCTGTAAGGCAGACAAATTCATCATCGGCAGAAATTACCTGAAGTGCCTCTTACAGTCAGAGAGAGAGAAGCAAGAGATGGTTTGGCATTTAACACCATTATCCCCTCAAAGCTGATCAGGTAAGAAATTCTCTCCAATCTCCATGGGTACCAGAGCACCACAGGGCTGTGTTCTTAGCCCCCTGCTTTTCTCACCGTACACCTACGACTGTAGCTCGGTACGACAATAACACCATTTACAAATTTGCCGACGATACCACAGCAAAGGAAGGGGATGAGTCAGTGATGGGGATTGGCTGAATAGTGCAACAATGACAACCTTGCACTCAATGTCACCAAAACCAAGGAGCTGATTGTTGACTTCAGGAAAGGAAAGCTAGAGGTGTACAATCTGGGGTTTAGAGGTGGAGAGGGTGAGCACATTAAGGTTCTTAAGAGTCATTATCTCGGAGAATAACAGTAATGGCATTGTAAAGAAAGCACATCAGTGCCTCGACTTCCTCAGGAGTTTGCGGAGGTTCGGTGTGACACCAGAAACCCTGGCAAATTTCTCCAGAGGTGTGGTGGAAAGTGTGCTGACCGGCTGCATCACGGTCTGGTACAGAGACACCAATATCGCTGAGCGTAAAGCCCTCCAAAAGGTAGTGGACACAGCCCAGGACATCAGAGGCAAATCCCTCCCCACCATTGAAAACATCTATGGGGAACACTGCCTTCGGATAGCAGCAGCGATCATCAAGGATCCACAATACCCAGCACATGCTCTGTTCTCACTGCTGCCATCAGGAAAGAGGTGTCGGTGCCACAAGACTTGCACCACCAGATTCAGGAACAGCTGCCACCCCTCCACCATCAGACCCCTCAACAACAAACTCAATCAGGGACTCATTTAAGGACTTTTACTTTGGCCCTTTATTGATTTTCTTTGCTTTCCCTGTATTGCTCAGTTTGTTTACATCATTTATCTGTTTACAGTTCTTTATTTGTTTCCATGGTTTAAGCTGTGTACAGTTTATTTTTTTGCATTACCAATTAGTGGTAAATCTGCTGCACCCGCAGGAAAAAGGAATCTCAGGGTTGTATATGATGTCAAGTATGTACTCCGACAATAAATCTGAAACCTGAGTTCCCCCCGGAGTCGCCATATGTCCATAGATTCGCCTCCCTCTGCCCCACAGAGTCCACACCAAACCACTGGCCACCCGAGGTCCAGATCCGAACCGCTGACACAGTCAAAAACCCTTCAGCAGCCCCTCGCATCCCTATTCCCCAAATGATCCTTCATTAATGGAATTCTACATATTTTATGCTTTGCATTAATTCCTGTATACTTTCTTATTTGCATTATCATTTGTCTGTGAATGTAAAGTCAGAAGAGACAGAAATCGTATGAAAGAAGTGATGGGACATACATTCCTGTCAGGAGTGGTCCTGCAAGGGCACCAGGGTTAGCTTGGGAAGGCAGTACCAGGGGGCAGAGGGGTCATCCCAGGGCCCCACAGAACCAGGATGCTGCCTTGGCCTCTTTCCTCCCTCCACTTCTCTCTCTCTCTCTCTCTCCCTTCCCTTTCCTGCTGTTCCCCCCCCCTCTGTATCTCCCACCCCTCTCTCTCCCCCTTCTATCTCCCCTCTCCCTTCCTCTGCAAGTCCCCCCTATCTCCCACCCCTCTCTCTCCCCTTCTATCTCTCCTGTCCCTTCCTCTGCAAGTCCCCCCTCTCTATCTCCCACCCCTCTCTCTCTGTCCCTCTCCCCCTCTATCTCGCCTCTCCCTTCCTCTGCAAGTCCACCCCCCTCTGTCCCTCTCCACTCCTTCACTCTCTTCCTCCCTCCCTCTCCTCCCCCATCCCCCAGTCCGAGGCCCTGATCACACCCCCAGTCCGAGGCCCTGATCACACCCCCAGTCCGAGGCCCTGATCACACCCCCGGCCCGAGGTCCTGACCCTCCCCAGGCCCCCGACCCTTTCCCCACCTGGATCCGGGGGTCCAGTTCCTCCTCGTCCTCTCGCTGCCGCGGCCCCTCGGCCTCGGCCTGGGCCTGCTCCTGCTGCTGCTGCTGCGCCCCGCCAGCCGCCGCGCCCGGCTCCCCGCTGCCGGCGGGGCCCTCCCGCGGGCTCGCCGGCTCCGTCATTCCACCATGGCCGAGGCTTCGAGGCGCCTCGGGTGAGCGCCAGCAGGGGGCGGGGAGGGGGGGTGCAATCGGTTCGTCGCTCGCCGTTTTGCGTCATCACCCGGCCCACTGGGCGCCGCCACCTTGTTGTACGGCACCAATGGCTTCCTCAGAACCAGTGGCTTAATTCTCATGAACATGTCATAAAATACATTGTTTTGCTGCAGTATCACAGGGGAAAACATTTATATAAAACCACTTTACAACAATAAATAAAGATAGTGCAAGAAAAAGTCAAGATGAGGCCATGTCTTTGGATCATTGTCCATTCAGGAATCTGATGGCGGAGGGGGAAGAAACCGTCCTTGTGCCGCTGGGCGCTCGTCTTCAGGCTCTCGGACCTCCTCCCCGATGGTAGCAGAATGGAGAGGGCCTGGCCACGGAGATTGAGGTCTTTGAGGATAGAGGCTGCTTTCTAGAAGACACCGCCTCGTGCCAACATCCTCAACAGAGTGGAGTCTGGTGCCCATGATGTCGCAGGCCGAGTTAACAACCCTCCGGCGCTCATTCTTGTCGTGAGAGTTGGTGGCGGGCAGCGATGCAACTAGCCAGATGCTCTCCACAGCCCTCCTCAAACTCCACACGAAGTACAGCCGCTGGCAAGACTTCTTCATGATCGCATCGACATGGAGGCCCCGGGACAGATCCTCAGAGATATTGACATTCAGGAATTTGAAGTTCTTGACCCACCCCCCCTCATCACCACCACCCTGCCCCATGAGGACTGGTTCTTCTGCATTCCTCCAGAAGTCCGCAATCATCTCCTTAGTTTTGCTCACATTGAGCACAAGGCTGTTGTTGTGACACCCACTCAACAAGCCAAGCTATCTGCCTCCTGTACGCTTCCTCACTACCACCGGTGATTCTGCTGACGACCGTGGTGTCATGTCATGAAATTCATTGTTTCGCTGCATCATCACAATGTCTCACTGGAGCTGGTCAATGTGAAACATCGACTCCCACCGGGGAAGAGACACAGGAGGATCAGAGCCAGCCCCACCAGGCTGAGGAACAGCTTCTTGCTTCTTCCTACAGGCAGTGAGAACGCTGAACGACCAAAGGAACTGCTCACACTAACCCTCCGAGACGCTCATATGCACAAAACAATATTTATTTATTTGTATACATGAATACCTGTCCTGCATATGTATTGTCTTGTATGTGTGTCATGTCTAGTTGTGTGTCCGTATGTATGGCACCGATGACCTTTAATGTTTGATACAGGTAATGCTGGTGAAACTTGGCATCTGTGGACAGAAAAAAAAAGTTAACTGGTTATTTGAAGTCCCTCCAGCACATTAGACTGAACAACTTTTGTTCCAAAAGGTTTGCTTTCTGAAAAAAATGGTGAATTATGAGTCAACTAAACTGAACTCAAAGATAAATTCAGATTTACTGTATCACAGAGGAAGTTGGAGAAACATTAAATGACCTTCTATTGAATTCAGCAGGTTTAATAGCATAATTTGCCTCTGATCCAAGCTCCTGGGTTGACTGCACGTGTTACACAACAAGTGGGAGGATCCCAGGGTTTGTCTTGGTCACCAATTTTACCACCAAAGTAGAGCTCATCGGCTTTTTTAGTGAGTTCAGTCATGCTGCGTCTTTCAGCCTTGAGTGAATACTCGTCACAAATGTAACAGGATGTATTGCAGCTGTTGGACATTGACGAGACATTTCTGCAGTATTGAATCTTCCTGAAGACAATAAATGCTATTATTAAGTACATTTTCACTGTGCTATTGTCTGATAAAAATGAGCATCAGCATGCATTCAATCTCTGTCAAGGTAATGCACAGCATCTGTACATGTGAGCTGCTTTTATAGCTTGTCTGCATCCATCCTGACTAAACATGCCCAGGGCTAAGAAAATATTTGCATAGCACTGAGTGCAAGCCCAGGTACACTGGGACTAACCAAAACAGCTTGCGTTGTAGGCAAAATACTAGTAGACTTAAAATATAACAGGAAGTCACAAAATAGGTTATAGCTAAAAACAAGAAATCTTTAAGGTGATTTTCATGATCAGCGATCCAAAATCCATAAAGAGTGTCCAGAAAGAAAAATCTTCATTGTCCAGTGTTATTAGAACCATAAATCATTACAATGCCTCGTCCCATGGTTCTGCATCCAGTCCATATCCCTCCCATTCCTGTCCAAACTTTTCTTGTATGTTGAAATTGAGCCTGCATTCACCACTTCAGCTGGCAACTCGTTCCTCATCTCAACTGATAAAAGGCTCAAGCCTGAAACGCTGCTTATGTACCTTTATATTTGTTATATAAAGGACACTGTTTGACCTTCTGAGTTTCTCCAGTGCTGTGTTTTTACTTAGTACCTTCTAGTTCAGACTTATTCAAAAGTTCAGATTTATTGTCAGAGAACATACATGACATCACATACAACCCTGAGATTCTTTTTCCAGTGGACCAGGCAGAATTACCACTTAATGGCAGTGCAAAAAAATATTGTACTCAATGTACACATGTAAACAAATTTAAAAAGTAAACAAACTGGCTGCACAATACAGTGAGAAAAAAAATTAATAAAGTGCAAAAGTAAGCTCATGAATGATGCACTTGTTTGTCTTATGAGAGAAAAAGCAACCACGTACGTGTAGAAGCAGTGGTCTCAAACTTTTTCTTTCCACTCACACACCCTAGGCCATCAATGCTCTGTGATTAGTAAGGGATTGCTTAAGGTGGGATGTGGGTGGGAAGGGAAGGTTGAGAATCACTGCTCCAGACCCAATTGTCACTGTAATATTTTGCTTGAGAAAAATTGTCGTTGGCCCATTTCCTTTGGAGTTCTGAAACTGTGCACATAATGAGCCAATTAAAACAGTGGTTTCCAAACTTTTTCTTCCCACCCACATCCCATCTTAAGCAATCCGTTACTGATCACAGAGCACCAGTGGTGAAGGGATTACTTTAAGTGGGATGTGAGTGGAAAGAAAAAGTTTTAAAACCACTGGAGGACAGAACATGAGAAGAATTAAGATTTAAGTCAGTAGTTCTCAACCTTTTTCTTTCTACTGGTATCCCACTTTAAATAATCCCTGCGCTATTGTTTAAGGTGGGATGTGAGTAGGAAGAGAAGATTGAAAATCACTGCTCTAGACCCAGTTGTTATTTTGCTTGAGAAAAATGGTCATTGGCCCATTTCCTTTGGAGTTCTGAAACAGTGCACATAACGACTCAGTGAGAGGCGATTAAATCTTTTTCTTCCCACCCACATCCCACCTTCAGCAACCCCTTACTAATCACAGAGCACCGATGACAAAGGAATTACTGAAGGTGGGATGTGAATGGAAAGAACAAAGTGGAGAACCACTGGTTTAACACAAAAGTCAGCAGAGGTTAAAGTAAAGACAAAATGCTGGAGAAACTCAGCAGGTCGAACAGTGGCCTTAATATAATAAAGATATAAAACCAAGGTTTCGGGCTGGAGCCCTTCCTCAAGGTATTAAAAAGATTAATCCGCGCAAGAAAGTACAACCTGTTTAAAGGGAGCGGAAGCGGAAGGCCAGTGCCGGCGAATGACGTCACCTGAAACCGGTCAATCCACCCAATAGGGAGCGTCATCGGGCGGCGCCCGACGTCACCCGGAGGCGCGGTTGCCATGCGAGCCGGGCCTGGTGGAACCCGAGCTGCTTCACTGGGTCGAAGGCTTCCTTGAGGTAAAGCAAACCCAGTCCCGTGGGCGACGGGAGGGGCGGGGAAGGGCCGCGTTCCGCAAGGGCAGCGAGATCAGGCTGGAGCAGCGGATCCCGCAACAACGTTACGGTCGTGAACTGTGATGTTTGGCAACGTTTTTGTGCAGAACAAGGTGCAAAGTGTAAATTGCAATCCTCTGAAATCAAGATTCTGCAAATTCCCTCATTTGCAATAATTCCAAATAAATTCCGTAAAAATTCCAAAAACTGCTATTCCATAAAGAAATGTTCCAGAAATTGCAATTCCTTAAATAAATTCCGCAATAAGTTCCATAAACTGCAATTCCATAAATAAATAAGTTCCAGAAATTGCAATTCCATAATAAATTCTGCAATAAGTTCTATAAACTGCTATTCCATAAAGAAATGTTCCAGAAATTGCAATTCCTTAAATAAATTCCGCAATAAGTTCCAGAAATTGCAATTCCTTAAACAAATTTCATAATAAATTCCATAAACGTCAATTCCACAAATAAATAAATTCCATAAATTGCAATTTCACAAATAACATTCTGTGACAAGTTCAGTAAACGACAATTCCATAAATAAATGAATAAATTCTGCGACAAGGATCTGTTCTGGGACCCCTGCTCTTTGTGATTTTTATAAATGACCTGGATGAAGAGGTGGGAGGATGGGTCAGTAAGTTTGCGGATGATACGAAGGTTGGAGGAGCTGTGGATGGAGCTGAAGGTTGTCGAAGTTTACAAGAGGATATTGGCAGGATGCAGAGTTGGGTTGAAAAGTATGTCTGCTGCTTGCTAACCTAGCTCTCTTCTTACCCCCCACCCCCCTCTCAACCTGCACTCAGCAACCTCCCCTCTCCCTAGCGCAGGCCAACCATGCAGCGGGAGAAGCTGAAATGCAAGAATTTGCACGAGTACATGAGGAGCCTGAGCCCCGCCATCCTGGACAAGCTGTACAACCACCCGGCTACCTGCCTGGCCGTCTTCCGGTGAGTGTGTGCAGCAGGGTTTAAATCAGCACAGAGGGCTGAAGGGAACGTGGTTACAGTGAGCACAGTGTTATAGTGAACACAAATATCATGAGCAGTGTTAAAGTCAACATGGTTATAGTGAGGACGGTGTGTTATTGTGAGCACAGTTTTATAGTGAACATGGGATTATCGTGAGCACATCGTGTTATAGTCAACATAGTTATAGTGAGCATGGCATGTTATAGTGAACCCTGTTATATTGAGAACGGCGTGTTATAGTGAACTCTGTTATAATGAGCACGGTGTGCAATAGTGAACTCAATTATAGTGAGCACGGCATTTTATAGTGAACCCTGTTATAGTGAACATGGCGTGTTATAGTGAACTCTGTTATTGTGAGCACGGTTATAGTGAGCACGGCGTGCAATAGTGAACCCAATTATAGTGAGCATGGCATTTTATAGTGAACCCTGTTATAGTGAAAATGGCGTGTTATAGTGAGCAGGGTGTGCAATAGTGAACCCTATTATAGTGAGCACTGCATTTTATAGTGAACCCCGTTATAGTGAACACGCATGTTATAGTGAACATGATTATCGTGAGCACAGTGTGTTATAGTGAACCCTGTTATAGTGAGCACGGCATGTGGTAGTGAACATGGCTGTAATGAGCATGCGTTCTATCATATGTGTACCAAATACACATGCTGTTACTGTGAGCACGGTGTTATAGTGAACATGGTTATAGTAAGCACAGCCTTTTCTAGCCAATAGCAGATAGAGTCCATGTAAGGGAGTAGTTTGCAGGGTGTCCCTTCACTCAGGGTGGTCAGCTTTCTTGGTGCCCCAGCGTTTCAATGGGTGAAGGTGTTTGGGGGGGGAGGGAGAAGCTGGAGCACGAAGGGGGTGGCATCCCTCGTTACAATGGTGAGTGAGGGCGACAGAGCTGGGCATCGGGTCAGGTGTAGAACTGTTTTTTTAAAAAAAAATTATTTTTCACACCATAAACCACATTGACCATGGTACATACTTTTTCCTTTTCAATTATATACAGTGCCATTTTCTCCCCACCCCCCCTCCCTCCTCCCATCCCACCCTCCCTACCTCCCCCCCCGTCCATTTAAAGTACAAAATCTAGGATACATTAAACCAGTCAAACAATGTTGTCATTCAATGTAGAACTGTTCACTGAGATCCCACCTGCTTCACCTCCTTGCCCATGTCCAGCTCCGTGTGGTCTCCTCTGCATCAGAGAGACTGGCACAGACTGGGAGATGGCTCCGCTGGGCACCTCAGCTCTGTGTGCCACAATAGCGTGGATCTCCTAGTGGCCACCCATTCCTTTGCCGACATGTCTGTCCATGGTCTCCTGCACGGCCAGACTGAGACCACCCACAAATTGGAGGAACAACACCTCATCTTCCTTCTGGGCCCCCTCCAACATTGACGTCAGAGATTTCCGTTAAATTTCCCCCTCCCCTTCTTCTCCCCCCTGTCACTTTTCCCACAGCTCGCACCCTCTCCCTCTCCCCCCCCCCCCACACCTTCCCTCTGTCTCCATTCAGAGCCAAAATCAATTCTCACCCTCTCCTCTTATTCTATTAACAGGCCAGTTTTCAGTCTTCTTTGTCCTTCCTTTTCTTTGTTTATTCCTTGAGGAAGGGCTCAAGGCCAAAATGTTGGTAATATACTTGACCTCCTCAGGAGACTGTGAGACTGGTTTGAATTCCTCCAGTGCGTCCCTGTGTTTTTAACCACAATCACAGCGTCTGCAGACTTTTGTATTTCACACGGTTGCTTGTTGTAATGAGTGCCCCCCTTCCATTTTTCTCCTCTTTTCTTCACTCAGGGAGCTGCCACCGCTGGCTCGGAATTATGTGATGCGGCTGCTGTTCCTGGACCAGCCCCTGCCTCAGGCTGCCGTGGCCTTCTGGGTAAAGAAAGATAACCAACGGTAACTCTTCGGCCACACTCACTGCCGATAGGTTGAGGCAGAAATGGCTTTATCTGCGGCCGGTTTAATAAATTTAAATTTAATTTACAGCACGGTAACAGCCCCTTTCGGGGTTGGGTAGATTTTCACATAGTGGGAGAATTAAGGGATATGGGGGAAAGACATGTGGGTGGAGATGAACCTCGAGCCATCAGATCATCCATGATCTCAATGAATGGTGGAGAGGGCTAGATGGCCAACTTCTGCTCCTAGTTTATATGTTCTCGTGTCAGGGCTTGTACTGTGCTGCAGAGTTCTATGTTCAAGCAGAACAGAATGGGTCCTTCAGCCCATAGTCTATGCCAGGGGTGGCCAAACAGCGGCTCGCAAGCCATTTGGTGCTCGCAAAAGTAGCATATGTGCCGTTATAGGACGATTGGCTAAACTTCAAATTTTCATCTTAAATTTAGGGTCGTCCTATTCAAAGGCAACCAAGTTGCAACTCCACTGCAACGTAATCTTGCGCATGCCCCGTTAGTTATTTGCAAAGTCTCAGCACTCCTCCGTGGGGTCCATCCGCCCGATTTCAGTGCCATCAGCTCTGTACAGGTTTTAAATAGCCTGTCACTGGAACCAACGGTGGTTTATTTTAAAATATTCAAATAAAATTTAAACCTTTAAATAATAGTTTTTAATTAAAATATTGTGATTTGCTTTTAACGGCATCCACTAGTCAGCAGAAAGTGCTCAATTTTTTTGGGGGGGGAGGGCCGGGTGCCTTTTTAAAAGGGTATCACTCATAACCAACATTTTAGGTGGAAATTCCAGGGTCGTCCTGTACATCGTTGTCCTATACAATAAGGTGGCTGAGACAGGAATCGTACTAACCGCTGCTCACAATGGTAGTTTTATTCAGCATAGCTGTGATCATGTGATTGCGGCTCTCAGACTTCCAAAGTTTATTGTTTGTGGCTCTTATGTTAAGCAAGTTTGGCCATCCCTGGTCTTTGCTACCATTGGGGGCCTCATTCTCTCCTCATTCCAATCAACTCTGTCCTCTACCCCACAGCCCCCCCTCCCCACCACACACACACACACACACACACACACACACACACACACACACACACACACACACACACACACACACAAAGATTCTACCCCTCACCGGACCCTTGTGCCTTTGGGGTGCTGGACGAAACTGGAACGCCCCAAGGAGAGAGAGCGTGCAAACTCCACGTGGGCAGTGCCGGAGGTTGGAGTTGAACCTGGGAGTCGAGAGGCATCAGCTGTGTTACTTTGCCATCCCTCCCCCACCCCCACCCCCCCACCCCGAGAAAGAATCCAGGGCTCGGCAGCGCACAGAGGGACTGCAGGATAATTATGTGAAATGTTGATCTCACTGTTGACCCTGCAAGGTTGAGATTTGCCTGGAGGTACTGATCCTTGAGCTTACTTTGAGCTTCCCTGGATGCTGTGGGCTGGGATATAGTGGGAAAGGGAGCAAGAATTAAACTGACAGGCATATCAAATATTTGCTGCAGTCGATAACTTGACGCTAGCTGGAGGCGATGAGGCAAGGTAATTACAGCAAGTGTAACCTGTGGAATACTTTTCACTGGTAAACACTGAAACACTCATTGATTATAATTTCTTCAGCCGGAGGGCGTTGAATCTGTGGCCACAGGCGGTTGTGGAGGCCAGGTCATTGGGTGTATTTAAGGCAGAGATTGACAGGTTCTTAATTAGCCGGGGCATCCAAGGTGATGGGGAGAAGGCCGGGCAGTGGGGCTGAGTGGGGAAACGGATCAGCTCATGATGGGGGCAGACTCGATGGACTGAATGGCCTATTTCTGCTCCTGTGTCTTATAAAGACGGCTGATTTATGCTGTTTACTCACTCAAGTGGTGAGGAAGATTTAATCAGCAGCTGCTGGTAACTCCACACCTGTTCCCATCCTTATATGTAGCTTTTGTTTTATAACGAGGATGTTGCTGGGATAGGAATGCTCGACGTGGGCAGAGGTTAGATGGGTCTTTATTCCCTGGAGTGGAGGAGGCTGAAGGAATGAGGTTTCTCACGTCATGAGGGACATGGATCACCTATACTTTGAGTCCTTCTCATGGGGTAGACGATTCTAGAACTGGAGGTTTAAGGTGAGCGTCAGGTTTTTATTGTCACCCGATTGCACCAGTACAACCCGACGCAACAGCGTTCTCCGGTCCTCAGTGCAAAACACGCAGACACACAACCAGACAACCACACACACATACAGACAAACAGTATATATGCAGGACAAGTAATAAATATTGCTTTTTGAGTCTCGGATGGTTAGTGTGGGCAGTTCCTTTGGTCGTTCAGCATTCTCGCGGTGGTGCTGGGTCTGATCCTCCTGGATCTCTTCCCCAACGGGAGCAGCTGAAAGATGCTGTGCGCAGAGTGGACAGGGTCCTCGATGATTTTGCATGCCCTCTTCAGACAACGATCACGTAATTCACATCAATGGGGGAGGGAAGACCCCAGGGATCCTCTCTGCCGCTCTTCTGATCCTGTGGATTGACCTCTGATCCATTTTCCTGCAGCGACCATCCCCGCACTGTGATGAAGCCAGCCAGGACGCTCTTGATAGAGCTCCTGTAGGAAGTTGGCGTGATGGTGGCCCATTTCAGTGTCCATAGGAAGTGCATTTGCTGTGTGCCTTCCTGACAAGTGAGGAGATGTGTGTCCACTAGTCAAATGAATGCCAAGGAACTTGGTGCTCTCCCCTCTCTCCACTACCAAGATATTGATGTGGAATCTAAGGGGAAACCTTTTCCCTAAGAGCAGGGATGTCAAACTCAAATTCACGGAGGGCCAAAATTAAAAACTTGGACTAAGTCGAGGGCCGAACTAAATATTTATTGAAAATTTTCAACAACATCTGCATGTTTTCTCTTCTTTCAACAAATGTAATGTTAAACTTTAGGATATAACTTTAAGAGGATAATGTTACAGGTCAGGAGTAGGTAGCTCAAGTTCACCCTTTGCTTGACCTGAGGGAAACATATTTGGTCCCTGTGGAGATGTAGTCAGCATTCACAGGCTGTGTCCATTTTGGCCTGCATCAGGACTCAGCATTTCCTGCTCACTCCTCAGGCTCTAGGCCTCTATTCAACCTCAACCCACCATCCCTCTACCTGACCAGTCCTTTACCCAACCTCTACTCACCCCTCACTCCACTCGCTCTGCCTCTACCCACCCCATCCTATACACGCCCCTCTACTGCTTCTCCCCTCAACCTGTTCCTCCCTCTACCCGTCTCTCACCCTCTAATCACCCCTCCCCTACTCGCCCTGCCCCTCCCCTTTTACCTCTTCCCTATCCACCCCTCCTTCTACTCATCCCTCCCTCTAACTGCCCCTCGCACCACCATAACTTCCCCTGCCCATTACTCCTCACCTACACCCTCTGCCCACCCCTGCTTACCCACCCACTCAGGCCCAGCGCACTGCCGATCAGCCTTTGCGGACAGCCACCATCTCTCTCTTCACGTGCAGGGCCGAACCAGCCGTCCCTGGGGTCCGTGCAGGTGCAAGCGCTGAAGGCCGTGGCGACGGGTAGAAGTGCGCTCGCGCTGTGGAAGGGCTGTCTGGTGCCAGTCGCGCGGGGCTTGCGCTGCCCGGGGGCCGTGCGCAGCCTGCCATGCCCGTCGTGCTGACAGGAAATCACAGGCGCTCGCCAATTCGCCGCACCGCTCGACAGGTGGGAGAAGTGACTGGTTGTGCGGGGAGCCTTCCAACTGGCTTGCCGGCTGATAACGTCGACAGACTTCTCGTGTTACAATTTCTCATGTTACAATGGGGAAGGATGTGCAATGAAAGGGGAGGATGGTGGGGGTGACATTACCAAAAAACAGCATCAGCTCTCGCTGCAGGGCGGGCCACCTCTAATACATTTTTGAAATGATCTTGCGGGCCAAATATAATTATATCGCGGGCCAAATTTGGCCCGCGGGCCAGAGTTTGACATGTGTGCCTTAGAGGGTGATCCATTCCTGGAAAGAGCTTTTTTTAAATTTTAAAAAATTTTTCACACTATAAACCATATCGACCAAGATACATACAGACATTTTTCTTCTTAAATATTGTGTCATTTTTCTCCCCCTTTTTCCCCCCTCCCTTCCCTCCCTCCCTCCCTCACCCCCTTCCCCATTTATTTGAAGTTCAATCTATAAGATACATTAAACCCATTAAACAATGTTGTCACTTAATAAAAATAAACAAGAAATTTTACTGAGTCAGTTCTTTTCGTTGTCTTCTCCTTCTGTCATTTTAGGTGGTGCAAGTCCATGGTAGGATTTCTCTATTGTATTTCATGTATGGCTCCCATATTTGTTTGAATATTGTGATGTTATTTCTTAAATTATATGTTATTTTTTCTAATGGAATACATTTATTCATTTCTATGTACCATTGTTGTATTCTCAAGTTGTCTTCTAATTTCCAAGTTGACATAATACATTTTTTTGCTACAGCTAGGGCTATCAAAACAAATCTTTTTTGTGCTCCATCCAAATCGAGTCCAAATTCTTTGTTTCTTATATTACTAAGGAGGAAGATCTCTGAGTTTTTTGGTATATTGCTTTTTGTGATTTTATTTAATATCTGGTTTAGATCTTCCCAAAATTTTTCCACTTTCTCACATGTCCAAATTGCATGAATTGTTTTTTTTAAAAATTTTTTATTTTTCACACCATAAACCACATTAACCATGATACATACTTTTTCCTTTTCAAATATATACAGTGCCATTTTCTCCCCCCCCCTCCTCCCATCCCACCCTCCCTACCTCCCCCCTCCCGTCCATTTAAAGTACAAAATCTAGGATACATTAAACCAGTCAAACAATGTTGTCATTCAATAAAAATAAACAAGAAATTCCACTGAGTCAATTCTTTTCATTTCCTTCTCCTTTCGTTAATTTAGGTAGTGAATGTCCCCGGTAGGTTTTCGCTATTATGTTTCATGTAAGGCTCCCATATTTGTTCAAATATTTCAATATTATTTCTTAAACTCTATGTTATTTTTTCTAATGGAATACATTTATTCATTTCTATATACCATTGTTGTATTTTCAAATTATCTTCCGATTTCCAGGTTGACATAATACATTTTTTTGCTACGGCTAGAGCTATCTTAACAAATCTTTTTTGTGCATCATCCAAATCAATTCCAAATTCTTTGTTTTTTATGTTACTTAGGAGGAAGATCTCTGGATTCTTTGGTATATTGTTTTCTGTAATTTTATTTAATATTTGGTTTAGATCTTCCCAAAATTTTTCTACTTTCTCACATGTCCAGATTGCATGAATTGTTGTTCCCATTTCTTTTTTACATCGAAAACATCTATCAGATACATTGGGTCCCATTTATTTAACTTTTGAGGTGTAATGTATAGCCTGTGTATCCAGTTATATTGTATCATACGTAACCTCGTATTTATTGTATTTCTCATCGTTCCAGCACATAACTTCTCCCATGTTTCCTTTTTTATCTTTATATTTCAATCTTGTTCCCATTTTTGTTTAGTTTTACCATTTGTTTCCTCATTCTCCTTTTCTTGCAGTTTAATATACATATTTGTTATAAATCTTTTGATTATCATTATATCTGTAATCACATATTCAAAGTTACTTCCCTCTGGTAAACTCAGACTGCTTCCTAATTTGTCCTTCAAGTAGGATCTCAATTGGTAATATGCCAGCACTGTATCTTGAGTTATATTATATTTATCTTTCATTTGTTCAAAGGATAATAATCTATTTCCTGAAAAACAATTTTCTATTCTTTTGATCCCTTTTTTCTCCCATTCTCTAAAGGAAAGGTTATCTATTGTAAAAGGGAGTAACTTATTTTGCGTCAATATTAGTTTTGGTAATTGATAATTTGTTTTATTTCTTTCTACATGAATCTTCTTCCAAATATTGAGTAGATGATGTAATACTGGAGAACTTCTATGTTGTACCAATTTTTCATCCCATTTATATAATATGTGTTCAGGTATCTTTTCCCCTATTTTATCTAATTCTAATCTAGTCCAATCTGGCTTTTCCCTTGTTTGATAAAAATCTGATAGGTATCTTAATTGTGCGGCTCTATAATAATTTTTAAAGTTTGGCAGTTGTAAGCCTCCTTGTTTGTACCATTCTGTTAATTTATCTAGTGCTATCCTCGGTTTCCCCCCTTTCCATAAAAATTTCCTTATTATTTTCTTTAACTCCTTGAAGAATTTCTCTGTCAGGTGTATTGGCAATGCCTGAAATAGGTATAATATCCTTGGAAAAATGTTCATTTTAATACAGTTTATCCTTCCTATTAGTGTTAGTGGTAAATCTTTCCAATGCTCTAAATCATCCTGTAATTTTTTCATTAGTGGATAATAATTGAGTTTATATAGTTGGCCGAGATTTTTATTTATTTGTATACCTAGGTATCTTATTGCTTGCATTTGCCATCTGAATGGTGATTCCTTCTTAAATTTTGAGAAATCTGCATCATTCATAGGCATTGCTTCACTTTTATTTACGTTAATCTTGTAACCCTACACTTCTCCATATTCCTTCAATTTCTTATATAATTCTTTCATTGATAGTTCTGGTTCTGTTAAGTATACTATAACATCATCCGCAAATAAACTGATTTTATATTCCTTGTCTTTTATTTTTATCCCTTTTATATTATTTTCTGTTCTTATCAATTCTGCTAGTGGTTCTATAGCTAACACGAACAATAAAGGTGATAGTGGGCATCCCTGCCTTGTTGACCTGTTTAAGTTAAATTGCTTTGATATATATCCATTTACTGTCACTTTCGCCAATGGTCCCTTATATAATGCTTTAATCCAATTAATATACTTCTCTGGTAAACTGAATTTTTGCAATTCTTTGAATAAATAATTCCATTCTACTCTGTCAAAGGCCTTCTCTGCGTCTAAAGCAACTGCTACTGTTGGCGCTTTACTCCCTTCTACTGCATGAATTAAGTTAATAAATTTACAAATATTGTCTGTTGTGCGTCTTTTTTTAATAAATCCAGTTTGGTCTCGATTTACCATTTTTGGTACATAGTTGGCTAATCTGTTTGCTAATAGTTTAGCTATTATCTTATAATCTGTTTTAAGTAAAGATATTGGTCTATATGATGCTGGTGCGAGTGGATCTTTCCCTGTCTTTGGTATTACTGTAATTATTGCTGTTTTGCATGAATCTGGTAAGCTTTGTGTTTTATCAATCTGGTTGATTACTTCCAGGAGGGGAGGAATTAATAAATCTTTAAATGTTTTATAGAATTCTATTGGGAATCCATCCTCTCCTGGTGTTTTATTATTTGGTAATTTTTTTATTATCTCTTGTATTTCTACTATTCCAAATGGTTCTGTTAATTTATTTTGTTCCTCTATTTGTAGTTTTGGTAGTTCAATTTTAGTTAGAAATTCATCTATTTTCCCTTCTTTCCCTTCTTTCCCTTCATTTTCAGTTTGGTATAATTGTTCATAGAATTCTCTAAAGTTTTCCTTGATCTCCTTTGGATTATATGTGATTTGTTTGTCTTTTTTCCTTGATGCCAATACCATTTTCTTAGCTTGTTCTGTCTTAAGCTGCCATGCTAGAATTTTGTGCGTTTTTTCCCCTAGTTCATAATATTTCTGTTTTGTCTTCATTATGTTCTTCTCCACCTTATATTTTTGTAGTGTTTCATATTTTATTTTTTTATCTGCCAATTCTCTTCTTTTAGTTGTATCTTCCCTCATTGCTAATTCTTTTTCTATATTTACTATTTCCCTTTCCAACTGCTCTGTTTCCTGATTATAGTCCTTCTACATCTTGGTTACATAACTTATTATTTGCCCTCTAATGAACGCTTTCATTGAATCCCATAGTATAAACTTATCTTTCACTGATTCCGTATTTATTTCAAAATACATTTTAATTTGTCTTTCAATGAATTCTCTAAAATCCTGCCTTTTAATTAGCATGGAGTTTAATCTCCATCTATACATTCTTGGAGGGATGTCCTCTAACTCTATTGTCAATATCAAGGGTGAATGGTCCGATAATATTCTAGCTTTATATTCTGTTTTTCTTACTCTATCTTGCATACGAGCTGATAACAAAAATAGGTCTATTCTTGAGTATGTTTTATGTCTACCCGAGTAATATGAATATTCCTTTTCATTTGGGTGTTGTTTCCTCCATATATCCAAAAGTTGCATTTCTTCCATCGATTTAATTATAAATTTGGTTACTTTGTTCTTTCTGTTAATTTTTTTTCCCAGTTTTGTCCATATTTGAATCCAAATTCAGGTTGAAATCCCCTCCTATTAATATGTTCCCTTGCGTATCTGCTATCTTCAAAAAAATGTCTTGCATAACTTTTGATGTTCTTTGTTAGGTGAATATACATTGAGTAGATTCCAAAACTCCGAATATATCTGACATTTTATCATTACATATCTCCCTGCTGGATCTATTATTTCCTCTTCTATTTTAATTGGCACATTTTTACTAATTAATATAGCTACTCCTCTAGCTTTTGAATTATACGACGCTGCTGTTACATGTCCTACCCAATCTCTCTTTAATTTCTTGTGCTCTAATTCAGTTAAATGTGTTTCTTGCACAAATGCTATATCAATTTTTTCTTTTTTCAGTAAATTTAGCAGTTTCTTCCTTTTAACGGGAAGGTAAGGTCTTTTTAAAGACTCTTACTGGGGACAGAGCTTAGCAGTAGGGAGAGGAGAGGAGAGGAGAAGGACAAGGACAGAAAAGAAAAGAGTCCGGGGCAGGTAAGAAAACTTTTTTAAAAGTCTCTTACCAGGGTCTGCGGGGAGGAGTCGGCGTCGGAGGAGGCCATTGGTCGAGCCAGCGTATAGGAGAGTGTGACGGGAAGGTAAGGTCTTTTTAAAGACTCTTACTGGGGACAGAGCTTAGCAGTAGGGAGAGGAGAGGAGAAGGACAAGGACAGAAAAGAAAAGAGTCCGGGGCAGGTAAGAAAACTTTTTTAAAAGTCTCTTACCAGGGTCTGCGGGGAGGAGTCGGCGTCGGAGGCGGCCATTGGTCGAGCCAGCGTACAGGAGAGTGTGACGGGAAGGTAAGGTCTTTTTAAAGACTCTTACTGGGGACAGAGCTTAGCAGTAGGGAGAGAAGAGGAGAGGAGAGGAGAGGAGAAGGACAAGGACAGAAAAGAAAAGAGTCCGGGGCAGGTAAGAAAACTTTTTTAAAAGTCTCTTACCAGGGTCTGCGGGGAGGAGTCGGCGTCGGAGGCGGCCATTGGTCGAGCCAGCGTACAGGAGAGTGTGAAGGGGTTAATTGGTAAAAGGCCAATAAATAAGAGGGACAGCGAGCGGCCCAGCGAGTGAGTGGCCCAGTGAAGGAGTGGGACTTCCAGGCTTTGGCTCATCAGGCTTCGGTGAAAGCAGGCGGAGAGAAAGCTAAGATAGTCTTCATTACTTCTTCATTGGGGTAAGGGATGAGTGTTAAGGCTGTGTGTTGTCGGGAGTGCCGGATGTGGGAGGTCCTGGAGTCTTCCAGACTCCCGGATGTCCATATCTGCACTAGGTGTGTCGAGCTGCAGATTGTCAGGGACCGTGTTAGGGAACTAGAGCTGCAGCTCGATGACCTCAGGCTGGTTAGGGAAACAGAGGTAGTCATAGACAGGAGTTACAGCCAGGTGGTCACGCCAGGGCCACGGGAGGATGAAAGGTGGGTTACTGTTAGGAGAGGGACAAAAGAAAGTAAGGTGCCAGAGACGAGCCCTGTGAATGTAACCCTCAGCAATAAGTACGCCTCTTTGAGCACTGTTGAGGGGGACATCAAGATTGGGGGGAGTGACAGTGGCTGTGCCTCCGGCACGAGGTCGGCCCCTGTAGCTCAGAAAGGGAGGGAAAGGAAGAGGAGGGCAATTGTGGTAGGAGACTCCATAGTTAAGAGGACGGATAGGGGATTCTGCGGACGCAGCAAGGAGAACCGGATGGTGGTTTGCCTCCCTGGTGCCAGGGTCCGAGATGTTGCTGCTCATGTCCCAGATATCCTAAAGTGGGAGGGACAGGAGCCAGAGGTCGTGGTACATGTAGGTACCAATGACATAGGGAGAATTAGAGAAGAGGTCCTAAAAAGTGAGTACAGGCAGTTAGGTAGGGAGTTAAAAAGAAGGACCGCAAAGGGGGTAATCTCTGGATTACTCCCTGTGCCACGTGACAGTGTGAATAGAAATAGAATGAGGTGGAGGATTAACACGTGGCTGAAGGGGTGGAGTAAGGGGCAGGGTTTTAAGTTTCTGGATAACTGGGACCTTTTTTGGGGGAGATGTGACCTGTACAGTAAGGACGGGTTACACTTAATCCCAGGGGGACCAGAATCCTGGCAGAGGTATTTGCTAGGGCTACTCAGGATCCTTTAAACTAGAATGGTTGGGGGGAGGGAACAAAATAGTACAGAGCAGTAAGGAGAAGGTTAGAATGCAAACAAAGAAAGTTTGTAGTAAGTATTTGAATATGGATGGGCAGGTGATAGAGAAGGGAAATGCTCTGGAAGAAGATGAAGGGCAATTGGCAGGAAAAGTAAATAATGTTGTTCTTAAAGATGAGGGAAAACAGGGATTAAAAGATGGGAAATCCCTGAAATTCATATATTTTAATGCCAGGAGTATTGTAAAAAAGGTGGATGAGCTGAAGGTGTGGATTGATACTTGGAAGTATGATGTGGTAGCGATTAGTGAGACATGGTTGCAGGAGGGATGTGATTGGCAACTGAATATCCCTGGGTTTCGTTGTTTTAGGTGTGATAGAGTCGGAGGGGCAAGAGGAGGTGGGGTTGCATTGCTTGTCAGGGAAAATATTACAGCGGTGCCTAGGAAGGATAGATTAGAGGGCACATCCACGGAGGCTATTTGGGTGGAACTGAGGAGTAGGAAAGGAGAGGTTACACTTGTAGGGGTGTATTATAGACCACCCGGAGGGGACCGAGACCTAGAGGAGCAAATCTGTAGGGAGATAGTAGATATTTGTGATAAGCACAGGGTTGTAATTATGGGAGATTTTAATTTTCCACATATAGATTGGGAAACACATTCTGTGAAAGGAATGGATGGGTTAGAGTTTGTGAAATGTGTGCAAGATAGTTTTTTACAACAATATGTAGAGGTGCCGACCAGAGAAGGAGCAGTGTTAGATCTACTGTTGGCAAATGGGATGGGTCAAGTGACGGAGGTTTGTGTTGGCGAGCACTTCGGGTCCAGTGATCATAATGCCATCAGCTTCAATGTCATTATGGAAAGAGAGAAATCAGGGCCAAGGATTGAGGTTTTTGATTGGGGAAAAGCTAGATTTGAGGAGATGCGAAAGGACTTGCAGGGTGTGCATTGGGACAATTTGTTTTATGGGCAGGATGTAGTAGAGAGATGGAAGTCTTTTAAAGATCAGATTTTGAGAGTGCAAAAGCTTTATGTTCCTGTTAGGTTAAAAGGAGGGGCAAAAGGTTTGAGAGAGCCGTGGTTTTCAAGGAATATTGGAAACTTGGTTCGAAGAAAAAGGGAGGCGTACATTAGATATAAGAAGCATGGAGTTAAGGAGATGTTTGAAAGATACATTGAATGTAAGAGGAATCTTAAGAGAGGAATTACGAAAGCTAAAAGAAGGTACGAGAAAACTATGGCAAGCAGGGTGAAAACTAATCCAAAAGAGTTCTACAAATATGTTAATGGTAAGAGGAAAGCTAGAGACAAAATTGGTCCCTTAGAAAATCAGAGTGGAAAACTGTGTGTGGAACCTAGAGAAATGGGGGAAATATTGAACAGTTTCTTTTCTTCGGTATTCACTAAGGAGAAGGATATTGGGAGATGTGGGATAAAAAAAGCAAATTGGGTAAATATGGGGAATATAGAGATTACAAAAGGTGTAGTTTTAAGGCTTTTGAAGAATATAAAGGTGGATAAGTCTCCGGGACCAGACGGGATCTTCCCCAGGACATTGAGAGAAGTGAAGGAGGAAATAGCAGAGGCTCTGGCGGTAATTTTTCAAATGTCATTAGATATGGGGATAGTGCCGGAGGATTGGCGCATTGCGCATGTGGTTCCGTTATTTAAAAAGGGTTCAAGGAGGAAGCCTGGCAACTATCGGCCTGTAAGTTTGACGTCTGTGGTAGGTAAATTAATGGAGAAAATTCTTAGAGATAGTACTTATAAACATCTGGATAGACAGGGTCTGATCAGGAGCACTCAACATGGATTTGTGGGAGGAAGGTCATGTTTCACCAATCTGATTGAATTTTTTGAAGAGGTGACTAGAAATGTGGATGAGGGTAGCGCAGTGGATGTTGTCTATATGGACTTCAGTAAGGCCTTCGATAAGGTACCACATGGAAGGTTAGTTAGGAAGGTGCAGTCTTTAGGTATAAATTTTGAGATAGTCAAATGGATTGAACATTGGCTGAAAGGGAGAGGCCAGAGAGTGGTAGTGGATAATTGTCTGTCAGGTTGGAGGCCGGTGACCAGTGGTGTGCCTCAAGGATCTGTATTGGGCGCATTGTTGTTCGTTATATACATTAATGATCTAGATGATGGGGTGGTGAATTGGATTAGTAAATATGCAGACGATACTAAGATAGGTGGAATAGTGGATAATGAAGAAGGTTTTCAAGGATTGCAGAGGGATTTGGGCTGCTTAGAAAAGTGGGCTGAAAAATGGCAGATGGAATTTAATGCTGATAAGTGTGAGGTGCTTCATTTTGGTAAGAAGAATCAGAATAGGACATATGTGGTAAATGGGAGAGTATTGAGGAATACAGAAGAGCAGAAAGATTTAGGAGTAACGGTAAATCGTTCCCTGAAGGTAGAAACTCACGTGAATAGGGTGGTGAAGAAGGCTTTTAGTATGCTGGCCTTTATCAATCATTGCATGGAATATAGGAGTTGGGAGGTGATGTTGAGATTGTATAAGACGTTGGTGCGGCCTAATTTGGAGTTCTGGGTGCAGTTCTGGTCGCCTAATTATAGGAAGGATATAAACAGAGTGGAGAGAGTGCAGAGAAGGTTTACCAGAATGTTGCCTGGGTTTAAGCATCTGGAGTATGGGGAGAGATTGGACAGATTGGGTCTTTATTCTTTGGAGCGTAGAAGGTTGAGAGGGGATTTGATAGAAGTATTTAAGATTATGAAAGGGATAGACAGAATGGATGTGGATAGACTATTTCCATTAAGAGGAGGAAAGTTTAAAACAAGAGGACATGAGTTAAGAATTAAGGGGCAGAGGTTTAGAGGTAACATGAGGGGGAACTTCTTTACTCAGAGAGTGGTAGCTGTGTGGAATGATCTTCCGGGAGAAATAGTGGCGGCGGAGTCAATTGTATTATTTAAGAAAAGGTTGGACAGGTATATGGATGAGAAGAAGATGGAGGGTTATGGGCATTGTGCAGGGAGGTGGGACTAGAAAGGGGTGTTTGGTTCGGTGCGGACTAGAAGGGCCTAATGGCCTGTTTCCGTGCTGTAATTGTTATGTTATGTTATGTTTAATTTGGTTATGTATTCCGTTAATATTTAAAGTCATATAGTTCAGCGTAGCCATTTCATACTTTGTTTATCTTCCCTTTCCGTTTCTCCATCATCACCTTTCCTTCTTATCCATTTCTGCTTTCTTGTTTTGAACACTTTATAAGACAACATTTCTAAAACATCAAACATTTTCCTTATTCTCCTATTTAAAACTTCTTTAACCCCATTCTCCTCTCCTGAGTTGCACTTTATCCCTTGTCGGGCAACCACATCTCCCTTCTCCATTTGGATTTGCGAATTCACTCGCAAATGTCAACTGATTTTGTAGTGACCGTAACTCCTTCCCACCCAGCCCCCCTGGAAAAGATTTAAATTTTCATATGTAACAAAGGTCACTCTTTTAATTCCCTCCTTATTCCCTCTATTCCCTTTCCCTCCCTTATTAATTCTTGTCTATACTCTATATATTTTCCTCTAAATACGGATACATTCATGTATACACACTATATATATATATACACACATGTACCCCTTTACATACATACATATAGTTCGTGGTCATTTTTACTCTCATTACATGTCTTCATCTCTCTGCTTGTTTTGTAGTTGTTCTGCAAATTTCCCTGCTTCCTCTGGATCCGAGAATAGTCTGTTTTGTTGCCCTGGAATAACTATTTTAAGTACCGCTGGGTACTTTAACATAAATTTATATCCTTTTTTGCATAAGATCGTTTTTGCTGTATTGAATTCCTTCCTCTTCTTCAGAAGTTCAAAACTTATGTCTGGATAAAAAAAAAAATTTTGACCTTTGTATTCCAGTGGCCTTTTGTCTTCTCTTACTTTCTTCATTGCTTTCTCCAATATATTTTCTCTTGTTGTATATCTTAAGAATTTTACTAAAATGGATCTTGGTTTTTGCCGCGGTTGTGGTTTCGGGGCTAAAGTTCTATGTGCCCTCTCTATTTCCATTTCTTCCTGTAATTCTGGTCTTCCTAGGACCCTGGGGATCCAATCTTTTATAAATTCTCTCATATTCTTGCCTTCTTCATCTTCCTTAAGGCCCACTATCTTTATATTATTTCTTCTATTATAGTTTTCTATTATATCTATCTTCTGAGCTAACAGCTCATGTTCCTCTTTAACTTTTTTATTAGATTCTTCTAATTTTTCTTTTAATTCCTCTACTTCCATTTCTACAATTATTTCTCGTTCTTCCATATTTTCCACTCTTTTTCCTATCTCTGACATGGGCATTTCCATTTTTCATTTTTTCTTATGCATTCTTAATTCTTCTTTTTATCTCATTAAATTCTTGTAATTGCCATTCTTTCACTGATTCCATATATTCTTTAAAAAAAGATACATCCATTGTCTTGCCTTTCTCTTCTTCTTCCACTTCTTTCTGTTCTTCTTCTTCCTCTGGGTTGACCATCTGTTGTTTCCTTGTTTTCTTTTTACCCTCTTCTTTCTTGTTGTCGTTATTGTCTGTGTTCTGCACCTGCTGCTGTGCTGCAGGTGTCTCTCTCAGCTGTGGAGATCGACTCTGCAGCTGTTCCCCCCTCCCGTCAGTGCGCGGTTGCGCACTTTTACTCGGCTCTGCGAGCCATTTTTGTAGTCCCGAGCCCGGGACTTCCACTGACCTGAGGGAGCGGGCTTCTCTCTCCGCGACGGGCCTCTTCGGACAGGTAAGGCCTTCACCTTCTTCTTCCGACATTCTTTCTTCCTCCTTTCTTCCCGTTGTTTTCGACTTTTCTCTCTTCGCTGCCATTTTTTTCTCACCTTTATTTTTACTTTATTATAAATTTTAATCTTGTACCTTTGTGCTTTGTTTGTTTTTTTTTAACTTTTCGGGAAAGGGCTGGAATTCCCTGACCGGCCACTACTCCATCACGTGACTCCTCCCAAATTGCATGAATTGTTGTTCCCGTTTCCTTTTTACAGCGAAAACATCTGTTTGATACTGTTGGGTCCAATTTATTTAACTTTTGAGGTGTAATGTATAGCCTGTGTATCCAGTTATATTGTATCATGCGTAACCTCGTGTTTATTGTATTTCTCATAGTTCCGGAGCATAGCTTCTCCCATGTTTCATTCTTTATCTTTATGTTTAGATCTTGTTCCCATTTTTGTTTAGGTTTACTGTTTGTTTCCTCGTTCTCCTTTTCTTGCAGTTTGATGTACATGTTTGTTACGAATTTTTAAATTATCATTGTGTCTGTAATCACATATTCAAAATTGCTTCCTTCTGGTAACCTCAGACTGTTTCCCAATTTGTCCTTCAAGTAGGTTTTCAGTTGGTAGTGTGCAAACATTGTATCGTGAGTTATATTATATTTATCCTTCATTTGTTCAAAGGATAATAATTTATTTCCCGAAGAACAATTTTCTATTCTTTTGATCCCTTTTCTCTCCCATTCTCTAAAGGAAAGGTTATCTATTGTGAAAGGGATTAGTTGATTTTGCGTCAATATTAGTTTTGGTAGTTGGTAATTTGTTTTATTCCTTTCTACGTGAATCTTCTTCCAGATGTTGAGGAGATGATGCAATACCGGTGAATTCCTACGTTGCACCAATTTTTCATCCCATTTATATAGTATATGTTCAGGTATCTTATCCCCTATTTTATCTAGTTCTAATCTGGTCCAATCTGGATTTTCCCTTGTTTGATAAAAATCTGATAGGTATCTTAATTGTGCTGCTCTATAATAATTCTTAAAGTTTGGAAGTTGTAAGCCTCCTTGTTTGTACCATTCTGTTAATTTATCTAATGCTATCCTCGGTTTCCCCCCTTTCCATAAGATTTCCTTATTATTTTCTTTAACTTCTTGAAGAATTTCTCTGTTTGGTGTATTGGTAATGACTGAAATTGGTATTGTATCCTTGGGAAAATGTTCATTTAATACAGTTTATCCTTCCTATCAGTCTTAGTCGTAAGTCTTTCCAATGCTCTAAGTCGTCTTGTAATTTTTTCATTAATGGATGGTAATTTAGTTTATATAGATGGCTGAGATTTTTATTTAGTTGTATACCTAGGTATCGCATTGCTTGTGTTTGCCATCTAAATGGCGATTCTTTCTTAAACTTTGTGAAATCCGCATTATTCATTGGCATTGGTTCACTTTTATTTGCGTTGATCTTGTACCCCGAAACTTCTCCATATTCCTTTAATTTCTTATGTAATTCTTTTATTGATATTTCTGGTTCTGTTAAGTATATTATAACGTCATCTGCAAATAGACTGATTTTATATTCCTTCTCTTTTATTTTTATCCCTCTTATTTTATTTTCTGTTCTTATCAGTTCTGCTAGTGGTTCTATAGCTAACGCAAACAGTGAGGGAGATAGTGGACATCCCTGCCTTGTTGATCTGCTTAAGTTAAATTGTTTTCATATATATATCCATTTACTGTCACTTTCGCCAATGGCCCCTTATATAATGCTTTAATCCAATTAATATATTTCTCTGGTAAGCTGAATTTTTGTAGTACTTTGAAAAAATAATTCCATTCTACTGTCAAAGGCCTTCTCTGCGTCTAAAGCAACCGCTACTGTTGGAGTTTTATTTCCTTCTACTACATGAATAAAGTTAATCAATTTACAGATATTGTCCGTTGTTCATCTTGTTTTAATAAATCCAGTTTGGTCTAGATTTACTATTTTTGGTACATAGTTGGCCAACGTGTTTGCTAATAGTTTAGCTATTATCCTATAATCTGTGTTAAATAGAGATATTGGTCTATATGACGCTGGTGCAAGTGGATCTTTCCATGTCTTTGTTATTACTGTAATTATTGCTGGTTTGCATGAATCTGGTATGTTTTGTGTTTTATCAATCTGGAGGGGAGGAATTAATAAATCTTTAAATGTTTTGTAGAATTCTATTGGGAATCCATCCTCTCCTGGTGTTTTATTGTTCGGTAGTTTTTTTTAATATCTCCTGTAATTCTTCTATTTCAAATGGTTTTATTAATTTATTTTGCTCCTCTGTTTGTAATTTCGGTAGTTCAATTTTAGTTAGAAATTCATCTATTTTGTCTTCTTTCCCTTCGTTTTCAGTTTGATATAGTTGCTCGTAGAATTGTCTGAAGGTTTCATTGATCTCCGTTGGATTATATGTAATTTGTTTGTCCTTTTTCCTTAATGCCAATACCATTCTTTTAGTTTGTTCTGTCTTAAGCTGCCACGCTAGAATTTTGTGCGTTTTTTCTCCTAGCTTATAATATTTCTGTTTTGTCTTCATTATGTTCTTCTCCACTTTATATGTTTGTAGTGTTTCATATTTTATTTTTTTATCTGCCAATTCTCTTCTTTTAGTTGTATCTTCCTTATTGCTAATTCTTTTTCTATATTTGTTATTTCCCTTTCCAACTGTTCTGTTTCCCGATTTTAGTCCTTCTTCATTTTAGTTACGTAACTTATTATTTGCCCTCTGATGAACGCTTTAATTGCGTCCCATAGTATAAACTTATCTTTCACTGATTCCGTATTTATTTCAAAATACATTTTAATTTTTCGTTCAATGAATTCTCTAAAATCCTGTCTTTTAAGTAGCATGGAGTTTAATCTCCATCTATACATTCTTGGTGGGATGTCCTCTAGCTCTATTGCCAATAACAGGGGTGAGTGATCCGATAATAGTCTAGCTTTATATTCCGTTTTCCTAACTCTCCCTTGAATGTGCTGGAAAGAGCTTCTTGAGGAAACAATAGAAAGTGGGTATGTTGAAAAGGCATTGTATAGACAGGCAGGGCAAAATGTGGCAACTGGGACTAGCCCAGAATGCCAACACGCTCAACGTGGATGAATGGGGCCAAAGGGCCTGCGGCGGGCTGGATGGTTGTCTGACTGCGACCCCTCTGATATCTCCCCCCTCTCCACAGAGACCATGACGACTGTATGAGCATCCTGATGGGGCTGCGACTCTGGCATTCTCAGCAGCTGCCTGGTGGCCTCCAAGGACTGGTCCTCAACCCCATCTTCAAAGAGAACCTGCACATCGCGCTGCTCGGCGGGTGAGTGGAGGAACTGCGGCCAGGCATGGCATCGCCTCTTGCTCTCGAGCCAGCTAAGGTGGTGGTGTGGGCCGAAATAGGTTTCCGCAGGTGTGGTTAAAAGCACCTCACTGGAGAAACTCAGCAAGTTGAGACTGCGTCCTTTACGTAGCAAAGATAATGTTACAGAACCGATGTTTCGGGCTTGAGCCCTTAATCAAGGGACGAGTGAAATGTTGGCAGGCGCACAAACAAAATGGTGGGGGGGAGAGGGGCAAGGGAAGAGCAAGGTCCCGCAGTCATAGGAGGATAAGGGAGGGAGGGCGCACCAGCAAACAGAAAGGGGGGAATGGAGAGGGAAGGGGGGACAGAGGGCTGGAGGACAGGAGACAGAGGGAGGGGGAACGGGAAGTGGTCTGGCAGAAACCGGAGAAGTCGACGTAAATACCGTCCAGTTGGAAAGGGGCCAGCGGATTATTAGGTGTTGCTCCTGCAATTTATGAGTGGCTGTAGTTTAGCCGTGCCCGAGGCAACGAACGGACAGACAAATTGGCGCAGCAGTGGGGCACGGCACTGAAATGGGAGATCACTGATGAAGATAGAGCGAGGGTGCTCAGCAAAGCGATCTCTCAGTCTGCACCCGGTCCCTCCAACGTAGAGGAGACCGCAATGGGAGCACCAGATGCGGCAGATAACCCAAGTGATCTATGGCTTCACTTGCAAGGACTGTTTGGGGGGGGGCCATGAATGGTGGTGGGGGGTGGAGGTGTGGGTGCTGCGGTCACAGGGAAGGGGCCAAGGAGGTGATTGGTGGGGAAGGATGATTGCATGAGGGAGTCACGGAGGGAGCGGACCCACGGAAAGCGGAGAGTTGAGGAGAGGGGAAGGTGTGTCTGGTGGTGGGATCGTGTTATAGAAAATTGCAGACTATTATATATTGGATGTGGAGGCTGGTGAGGTAAGGAGCAGGACAGGGCAGTCATTTTTTAAAAAAAAAAAAATTTATTTTTCACTGACAGGGCAGTCATGAGGCAGATTCCTCCTCCAGTTGAAATGTATCCCACTTCCTACCCTCTCTTCCCACATCCATTGCTCATCCTGTGAATCGCACTGCCACTGCCTTGCAGGCACAACTTCTTTCCTGTGTGATTCCAGAGGAGCTGCAAATGCTGCTGCTGGGACCCCCCCACCCCCAACCCTTATCTCCCTGGGACTTGGCTTTAGATGTTTTGATTGGTCTGAGATTACGGCCTTCGCCAAATAGACCTCCTTTTGCAGCAATTAAGCCACCTAAGCTTTTAGTAACCATGGCAACAGCAGCTTGGCTAAGCATTAATTTAATTGTTCAAAAATAGCCATGCATTTAACAAAATCAATTTATGATCCAAAGTCCTCACACACTTGGAAATGGAGCACTTTGTGTTCAGGGCACCCTGGGTCAACATCAAACACTCAGAATTCGGCTCAAATAAACCATCCATTCAAAACCCCCTGCCAGGGACAACACAGGATGGATACAAAACTCTCCCCATGTTTTCTGATTAAATACTTCCTGATGGGTTTAGTGCAGCTCAGATACAGAGGGAAGCTCTGCCATTGAACATTCAGGGAACAAGGAACAAGGACAGTACAAGATGATTAACAGAGAGTGAAGTTCCTTCTATACACACCCACAAAACATCCCAGGGCTTGGACTGTACTGGGTACTGCAAGGTAACTCTCCCCCTCATCCTCTTCCTCCCCTCCCTCTCCCCCTTCCCCTCATAATGATCATTTGGATAACGGAAAGAACGGCTTTCTGGCCAAGTTTGCAGATGAATCGAAGGGAGGCAGAGGAGCAGGTAGTGTTGAGGAAACAGGGAGGCTGCAGAAGGGCACGGGCAGATCAGGAGAGCAGGCAGAGAAGCGGCAAATGAAATCTAATATCAGAAAGTGTACAGTCGCGCACTTTGGTAGGAAAAAAATAAATAGGCAGATTGTTTTTTTAAATGGGGAGAAAATTGAAAATCCCCAGATGCAAAGGGACCTGGGAGACCTCATGCAAGATGGCCTGAAGGTAAACTTGCAGATTGAGTCGGGGGTGAAAGAGGCAAATCCAAAGCTGGCGTTCATTTCAAGAGGATTTCAAGAGCAGGGATGTGACGTTGAGGCTTTATAAGGCCCTGGTGGGACCTCACGTGGAGAATGGTGAACAGTTCTGGGCTCCTCATTTAAGAAAGGATGTGCTGAAGGTTCAGAGGGTGATTCCAGGAATGAAAGGGTTATTGTTGGAATTTAGGAGAATGAGGGGGGGATCTCATTGAAACATTCCGAATGTTGAAAGGTGTGGACAGATGTAGAAAGGCTGTTTCCCACGGTGGGAGAGTTTAGGACAAGAGGGTACAGGTTTGAAGGGTGTCCACTTACAACATAGATGCGGAGCGGAGGAATTTATTTTGCCAGAGGTTGGTGAATCTGTGGAATTTGTTGCCACAGGCAGTTGTGGAGACCGGGTCATTGGGTATATTTAAGGCAGAGATTGATAGGTTCTTGGTTAGCCAGGGGCATCACAGGTTATGGGGAGAAGGTCGGGCAGTGGGGCTGAATGGGAAAATGGATCAGCTCATGATTGAATGGTGGGTCAGACTCGATGGGCTGAATAGCCTTTTTTCTGCTCCTTCTGGTCTAACATGCTATATCCACACAGGGGCAAAGCTTGGGCAGATGACACCAGCCAGCTGGGACCAGACAAACATGCTCGAGACATCACCTCACTGGACAAGTATGCAATGGAGAGGTGGGAGGTGAGTCCACAGCGTTGCCTGTTTTTGTCCCAGTTGTTGTTGTTCGTCCTTCGTCGTTGAAGATGACCATGGCTTCAAAGTCAAATTGGAGATTGGTGGCTGTGGGTCCGGAGGTGACTGGTGAGGTCAATCCGGGCCCTGAAGGCTCGCCCACATGTGGGACACAAGTGGGTGGGTGCTGTTGTGGCAGTGGATGCTGCTCGAGCCTTGCGCACAGCACGCTTTCCTTGCGCCTCCATGACATGCCTAACTTCAGCTGCACGGGCTCTTGCTGCACCAAGCTGGACAGTCGAGGGCAAGGGACTCCCACGTGCTGATGTCGATACCTAGGCCTTTGAAGGACGCTTTAAGGCAGTCTTTGCAATGTTTCTTCTTCCCCCCCTGAACTGAGCACTTGCCCTGACACAGTTCTCCTTACAGGCAATCAGCTGTCTGGCGTTCTGACCACATGTCCAGCCCACCTAGCTTGGGCTTTCAACAGGAAGGTGTAGACTCTGCACATCCCAGTTCGTTCCAGGATTTCCTTGTCAGGGACTTTGTCTTGCCACCTGATGTGAGGAGTCTGCGGAGACAGCTCAGGTGAAAGTGGTTGACCTGTTTGGCGTGTCCGCTGTAGACAGTCCAGGTCTCGCTGGCATAAAGGAGGGTGGTAAGGATCACTGAACAGTAGACCTTCAGCTTGGTGATAAGGATGAGTCCTCTCCGCTCCCAGAGGCGCTGGCTTTGTCAATCCTGTTGTTGACCTCAGTGTCTATGTTCACTGCGTGAGAGAGGATGCTGCCCAGGTAGGTGAAGTTGTCGACTGCCTGGAGGTTCTGGTCCTTCACCGTGATGCATGGCTCCTGGTATGGCCCAGTAAAGGTGAAACAAAGCTCAGCCTTGACTTTTAAATTCTCCCATTCTGGCAGCCAACGGTGGTTTAATGTGTCAGCGATCTACTTCTCCTCTGGAGCAGCCTTTCCCACTCACATCTCACTATTCTTGTGTGTGAAAATAATAGATATTGGCGCTAGTTTTCTGGTCTGCTCATTATTTTTAAACTGGCACCTGCATTGTTTGGTTTTAACATTTTGAATGTGTCTCCTCCAGGGCATTTAATCTCTTCCCAGGAATCTGCCCGAGGTTTGACTGCCGTGAGGCAACACCCATGTCTCGGTGAGGGGGTAGGGTAACTGGAGGTGGATCTCCTTCCCAGTAGTGCCCGCTTCCAGAGGCATCTCTCTCATGACGAGTTGTTCTCTTGCCAGCATTGAACGTGCAGTCATTGCTTTCAAGTTCTCAAGTACTGCTATTGATGCCTTTGTCCTTGCTTCAGCTTTCTGGAGGCGGCTCAAAATAACACTGTCATAGTATATTGCCTCAGTGTAATGGATCATGTTCACTTGAAACCATCTGGGGCAAGCAGAAGGAGAGTCAAAGCTCGACTGCTTCCCTTAAGGTCCAATGTTCCTTTTATTGCCATTAAGAGTACAGTAAAACCCCTGGTATCCGGCACCTATGGGGATTGGTAGATGCCAGATAAGTGTATTTTCCAGTTACTCGAGACTTACTCTTACAATGCCTAACAAAGCATTAAGAATAAACAGTTTAAAAGACAAAGATTTTAGCTGTACTTACCCTGAACAAACTTCACTTGCATAATTATAACCAAATAACAATTTACAGTACGGAAACAGGCCATATCGGCCCTTCTAGTCCGCAGTGATTTATGTGAAACCTCACTAGTTCCACCTACCCACTCCCTTGCCCATAACCCTTCAACCCCCTATCATCCATGTACTCATCTAACCTCCTCTTAAATGACAGTATTGACCCTACTGCAAGTACTTCTTCCGGAAGGTCATTCCACTCAGCCACCACTCTCTGAGTGAAGAAGCTTCCTCTTGTATTACTTCTAAAGTTTTGCCCCCTATGACCCCTTGTTCCGATCTCCCCTACTCTCAGGGGAAAGAGCCTATTCACATCTACTCTATTTATCCCCCTCATAATTTTATATACCTCTATCAAATCCCCTCTCAACCTTCGACGCTCCAATGAATAAAGTCCCAGTCTACTCAATCTTTCTCCATATTCAAGATATTGCAATCCAGGCAACATTTTCTTAAACCTTCTTTGCACCCTCTCTACCTTATTTATATCCTTCCTATAATTTGGAGACCAGAACTGCACTCAGTACTCCAAATTTGCCCTCACCAGTGCCTTAAACAGTCTCAACATCATCTCCCAGCTCCTATATTCTATGCTATGATTTATAAAGAGCATACCAAAAACCTTAAAGCATTTTACTTTATTTTCAGTCACATTCTATGAAAACATCCGTCGCTGCATCTGGAGGTTCCGTCCACTCCACGAAACCCCCAGAAAAACAATAACGTTATAGATAATTAACCCCCCCCCCCCCCACCACCACCAAGTTTACAGATAAAGCCCCTGACCAGGGCAACTCTTACTAAGCAGGGATAAGGAGACACTTTAAGAGAGTGACCCCCAATGGCGAGCGGCATCAACCAGCTCTTCATCCTGGGTGATCCCATCGGTGTTTCACACAACTTTAATCAAACAGCTGCTACAAGCAAAGCCCAAGGCTGAATATTTTCCCCCATCTTCACCAAAGGGTTACGTGCAACTTCAGAGAACATTTATTTTTACAATTTTTAACTTGCGTATTCTTATTTATTTCTAAAATTTATTTTCCTCTTTTTTCTTTGCCGATTACTTGAATTTCGGATAACAGGTTTTATTAAAAATATAACATACATGATAAGCTCCAACTTCTTTCTGCCGTAAGGCAAACAATGAGTCACCATGAACATTGCCCAGCATCCCTCACGATAAGAGAAGAGCAGGCAGACAGATGCCATACATGCTCAGATGCCTGCCCGTCTATCCAGGGCCCTCCAAATTGGGAGGGGGTTGCTGGTACATTCTGGGGCTCTGGAGGGACATCTCAAGGAGGAAGCCACCCGGTAACACGACACCGCCTCCACCTTTATCGCGATTGTGGCTGATCTTGTAACTCAGCCACATTCCTTGCGTTGGTCCTTGACATCCAGCGAGGAGTCAGTGTCCGGTTTGAATAAACTCAGTGACTGAGCTTCCTTATCCCCCCCCACCCCTGGGAAAGAGAGCTCCAAAGATCCCTGAGTGAAGAAATACCTTCTCCCTCTCCCTTGTTCTAAGGCAGTGCTCCCTGGTCCATAACAAGAGGGTCGCTGTTTTGGCAGAAGGGGTAAGCCATTTAGAACATCATGAAGCTCTGCCCCCCACCCCCCCCCAGTTCTAGTCTCACCTGCCAGGGGAGTGTCGGTCTTGCCGTTAACTACTCCTGATGTGCAGGTAGATGGCAGAAAGAATTGGGGTGGGGGCAGAGAGAAGAATGGGGTACAGGTGATGGATGTACTCGAGGAAACAGTCCAGTATAATGGGTGCTGGATGGTTGACGTAGACTAGAAGGGCCTGCTTCCCATGGAGAAACTCAGCAAAGGTAACCAACGTTTTGGGCTTTGGACCTTCACCAAGGTGTGGAAAAGTATGAGAAAGGCTCAAGTCTGAAACGTTGGTTACCTTTGCTGTATAAAAGACACTGTTCGACCTGCTCAGTTTCTCCACCATTGTGTCTGCAGATTTCTATTTTACTACAAGGACCATAACTGCCATCTTGCTGGTGACACCCTTGTTTAGAGAACAGTCTTTCTTCTATTCCCTGTAAAGAGAATTCCAGGAGTTAATTTTTGTGAATTGAGACATAGAGCACGGTAACAGGCCCTTCCAGCCCATGAGCCTGTGCCACCCAATTTCCCCCTCACCCCCGGTATGTTTTTGAAGGGTGGGAGGAAACCGGAGCATTCAAAGGACACAGGGAGAACGTGCAAACTCCTTACAGCACTGGATTTGAACCCCGGTCACTGGCGCTGTAACAGTGTTGCACTAGCCCCCACACCAACCGTACCACTCTCTCTAACCATGCCGCCCAGATGGTTGGCAAAAGATCAAAGAGGTTTATACATAGGCCCATATGTAAACCCAACAGGGCACCAGAGTGGGGGAGAGGCAGACTTGGCCGGGAGAAATTAGTTGGTTCTACGTTACAGTCGAGGTTTGAAGCCCAATGGTACTTCTCATTTACTTAACTGAAAGAAATTAATGGCTGTAAATGATATTGCACATTGCACCTGCTGTTCTTCCAACTGCCTCCATCGGTCCTGTT
The DNA here is from genome assembly GCF_036971445.1 of Narcine bancroftii. Taxonomy (NCBI): domain Eukaryota; kingdom Metazoa; phylum Chordata; class Chondrichthyes; order Torpediniformes; family Narcinidae; genus Narcine; species Narcine bancroftii. The sequence goes on along the minus strand of NC_091470.1, from coordinate 179,543,993 downwards.
GCTGCAGGGAACGTGCTGAGTGATTGAGTTGCTTCCACTCCTACACTGGCATTCAGACCCTCCAGCTCCAGAGTGCCTCCAACCCTGGGCACCCGAAAGGCTGCTTTACACCAGCCTGAGGCACCTTCTGTCTGTAAACCTGGCCTCTGAGACTGGGCAGAGCATCACGGCCATTGGGACATCTCGGGGACCTTAACCCTGGCCTTGACATCCCAGAGGGGTGGAATGGTCTGGCCTCCCTGATGGTGCCCGAGGGCAGCCATTGGTGAGTGTGACTGCGGTCATGGATGCTTTCAGGTGACCAAATCATTTTTATTACTGCCCTCACACCTTGGGGGACCGAGGGCAGCAGGTGTCACAGAGAATGAGAGAGAGAGTTGTGGGTGGGGGGGGGGGGGGGGGGTGGGGAGAAGGAGAAGGTGTCCGCAGTAGCAGACCAGCGACAGACTCAGCAGCTGAGGGCATCTTGCAGTCAGGGGACCCGCACGGGTTGCTGGAGACTGGCTCATGGGAACCAGGTATCGGAGCCGGGATTCGAGAGGGCGCTAAGGGCAAGAATGGCCTCAGGCACTGAAGGGTTCCTGATCGTTTCGGAGGTTTGGATCTGGAGCTTGGGTGGCCAATGAATTGAGCAAGGGTCTGTGCGTCTGCAGAGGTGGCGGGAGCGCTGGAGGTGAATCCACGGACACTCAACGTCTACATTTAAGACCAGATTGGATAGGTTTTTACATAGTGGGGGAATTAAGGGATATGGGGAAAAGGCAGGTGGGTGGAGACGAGCCTATCTTCAGATTGACCACGAACAGCGAAGTAGACTCGACAGGCCAGGTGGCCGACCCCTGCTCCTATTTATGTTCTTCAGGGACTCTCTTTTGCTTCTCTTTCTCCTTTTGTTGGGGGGACCGTGCAATGCCTTACGGCAGTCAAAAAATGAGGTATATTACATTATTAATGGATTAATATGTGACCGTAAAAGGAACCTTGAATGTCTGAACATAAACAGTGCAAAGACATCCAGCAGGGTGTCCTTGGATCTGTGTATCCCCAGCGTGAAGTCCGAAGGAAGTTTGTCACAGATGATGGGAACTAAATTAATTTAATTGATAGCTTCGCTCAAAAAATAATCTTGTGTACGTCAGGAAGAAGGTACAGGAGCCTGAAGGCGAAAACTCAATGGTATAGAAACAGCTCCTTCCCTATCGCCATCTGAATGGACCATGAACCACAGGCACCGCCTCGCTTTTTTCTCTTTTTTTTGCACCAATTTTAAAATGTAATTGAGAGAAATTTTGGCACCTGTGATGTTGCCACAAAACAACGATACTCGCTCATGACAATAAACCTGATTCAGTGAACGAGGCACTTGACAATTATACTTGGTTGCTCTCTGAAACTTCACTTGTGAGACTATTGTCATGCACCAAGTGTTACACAGGCTCAGGCAGAGTCCTTCTGCACAACCAGGAACCAGCTTAGCTGTTGGGTCCCATGGTTGCGATGGCGCCGACAGTGGAGCTTTGACCAGCGAGCTTGGATGTTAGCGAGACCAGCACAAGAGCCCATTGCCTGAGACACCTGAGCGGGACACAGTTGGATTTCAGGTCATTGCAGTGGAGGTTAAATCCCTGTAGCTCCGAGCTGAGACCATCGCAGAGTGGACGCAGAGTCATTTCTCTTCTTCTGGACGTCGGTGGAATCACAAATGGCAATGAGGAAGCGGAAGGGAGAGAGAGAGATCAGCTCACTGAGTGGTGTCACTACAACCACCTCGTGCTCAACATCAGCAAAGCCAAGGAGATTATTGTGGACTTCAGGAGGGAGTCGGGGGAACATGACCCAGTCCACATTGAGGGCTCGTAGTGGAGAGGGGTCAAGAACTTCAAATCACTGGGTGTCAACCTCTCCGAGGATCTGTCCCAGAGCCTCCACGTTGATGCAATCATGAAGAAGGCTTGCCAGCGGCTGTACGTTGTGAGGTGACTGAGGCGATTCGGTACGTCACTGAAGACTCATTATGCGATTAAACATGCTAAATTCAATAAAAGTTAATTTAATACCTAGCGATACATCGGCCGCGGAGGCTGCGGGAGCACATCCGTGGACACTCAGTGACCCTGAGGGACTCAGCGACCCTGAGGGACTTTCTTTTGCTTCTCTTTCTCCTGTTGTGAGGGGCACTGGGCAACACTAATTTGTCTTTCAGCAGGAAAATGTTGAAGTATATCATGCATATTACATTTTTATTGTATTATCACATGACAATAAAAGGAAACTTGAACCTTTAATTTGACATTGGTTTCAGCACAATTGGCCTCTGTGGCCAACGTGGAAGGTGCTACAGCAACTGCGCTTCCCTTAAAGACTGAGGCGGGCAAGGCTAGAAGCCACCATCATGTCAACCTTCTCCAGGAGCTCTATCGAGAGCGTCCTGGCCGGCTGCATCACATTGTGGGTACTGTTGCTGCAGAGAAATGGATCAAAGGTCAATCCACAGGACCATAAGAGCGGCAGAGATGATCACTGGGGTCTCCCTCCCCCCCCCTCCCATCGATGTGTTCTACCAGGATTGTCATCTAAAAGGGCGCACAAAATCATCGAGGACCACTTCCACCCCCCACACAGCATCTTTCAGCTGCTTCCGTCGGGGAAGAGATAGAGGAGGATCGGAGCCAACACCAACAGGCTGAGGAACAGCTTCCTCCCATGGGGAGTGAGAACACTGAACAACCCAAGGAACTGCTCGTGCTCACCCTCCAAGACTCACATTTGTACAAAGCAATATTTATTTATACAGATAAAATACTTGTCCTGCATATGTATTATTTGTTATATCTGGTTATGTGTCTGTGGGTTTAGTACCGAAGACCGGAGAACACTGTTTTGTTGGGTTATACTTCAGGAATCTGATGGCGGGGGGGAAGAAGCTGTGCTTGGGCTGCTGAGTGTTCGTCTTTAGGTTCCTGTACCTTTTCCCCGATGGTAGCAGGGTGAAGAGGGCATGGCCTGGGTGGTGGGCGTCTTTGAGGATAGGGGCTGCATTCTTGCAGATCTCCTTGATGGAGAGAAGGCTGATACCATTCCATGAAGAGAAGAGAAACAGAATTAATGATTCAGGTCAAAGACATTTAGCCAACTGTGCCACATGTCGGTTAGTGCAATGCCTTTACGGCACCAGCGATAGGGTCTGGGGTACGAATCCTGCGGTGTCTGTAAGGAGTTTGTAGGTTCTCCCTGTGCGTGGGTTGTCCCCAGGGGTTCCGGTTTCCTCCCAGCATTCAAAGGTGTTCAGGGGTTGTAGGTTAATTGGGCAGCACAGGCTCATGGGCCTGTCCACCATGCTGTATGTCTAAATTTAAACCCATGCTGCTGAATACATCTCACTTCGACCCCAGGGAAGAGGGGTGAAGAGAGGGTGGCTGGGGTGGGACATGTCTTTTCACATGTTTGCCGCTTTTCCGAGGCAGCAGGAGATGGAGAAGGGGTCAAGAGAGGAGAGAAGGGTGTGCTGGTCTGAGCCACGTTCACAACACCCCCCCCCCCCCACCACCCCATGGTTTCTTGCGGTGTTGGGGAGATCAGTTTCTGTCCCGCCCAGTGATGCACCCCAATAGGATGCTCTCAATGGGATGCAGGTGACGTGCTGAATGTCCTCCGTCTTCTGATGGGGTAGAGGTGGCACTGGCGTGCTTTCTTGGACATTGCTTTGTTGTGGGAGATTTATTGTCCCGTGCAGCCTGATCTAATGAGGAGCTTAGTTGTGCGTGCTATCCAGGTATCCAGTCACCATGCTCCAGTGCGAGCCACTTTTGGTTTTAAACGCTTGCAGAAACCACGTGACAGGTTGAACACGATGGTGGCCCAATTGGGTTTTGAGCGTCTGAACTCAACAGGTGGATTGGATTCATTCCCAGGGCTTCCCACTGTTCTGGGAGCCGCTGGGTCCTCAGCATATGCCATCAGTCAAAATTCAGGTACAAACGGCCGCAGAAACTGTCCCAGCTGCGGTACCCACCCGAGCCTCCATCGCACTGTCCCTAATCGCACCAGATTCCCCTTGTTCTCCTGGTAACCGCTGCCTCTCCCGCGTTGGCTGCTACCGCCTCGGCTTCCGACGGCTGTGCTGCATCTCACGGCAGACTGCTCCCCTTGCAGGTGATCCTCCATTTCATGGTGGGCTCTCCCAGTGCCGCGGTCAGTCAGGACCTGGCCCAGCTCCTGATCCAAGCCGGACTCATGAAGAGGTGAGTGACAGACTTTGCAAAAGTAGGCCAGAGGTTTATACCAATTGCCACACACTCCAACCCTGCAATGCTTTGTCTAAGCCAGGTGCCAATTTGCCGCAACAACTGAACCCTGGTAAAACCAGGACCCCCCCCGCTGGCCAGACCGGGACCTCCTGGTGAGACTGGAACCTCGAGCCAGACTGGGAACTCCAGGCCAATCCAGAACCTCCTGGCCATCCTGACTGTTGGCAAAGCAAACTCAGTGACCCATGGACAGGTTAAGGTTGAAATTGGTTTGTCACATTACAGTGAGAACGAGCAGCCTAACAGATTCAAATTCAGGTTTATTGACACCCAACCAAGGTCCAGGGATAGGGGTTGTTTTATGCGCAGACCAGAGGACATCTCATACACAGTACAAGGAGCAAGACCCAACACAGAAGAACAGAGAGAAGTCAGGTGACATGAAGCAAAGACAATATAATTTTACTAATGTGAGGTTCACTCGAGTCTGATTATGGAACTGTCCTTGAATCTGAAGGGTCCACGATCTCACGCTGGTGAGAGTGTTGAAAATCAGAGGAGCAACACCTAATATTCCGTCTGGGCTCTCTCCAACTGGACGGCATTAACGTCGACTTCTGCTCTCCACCTCTCTGTTTTCCCTCTCTTCTCCATCCCTCTCTCCTTTCCTCCAGCTTCCCCCTCTCCATTCACTGGGCCACTCTCTCCCTCCCTTAACTCCTGCCCTTGGGACCGTGCTGCTCCCCCCTGCCCCATTCTGTTAGGGCACCTGCCTACATTTTGTTCACATCTTGATGAACGTCTCAAGCCCGAATCGTTGGATATGTACCTTTATCTTTGCTCTATATAGTGCACTAACCTGCTCAGTTTCTCCAGCATTGTGTTTCCACTTGAAGAGAGTGTAGCTGGGTTGGAACGAGTCTTTCAAGATGCTGGCTGCTGTTCCAAGACAGCAGGATTTACACACAGTGGCATTGGGGGTGGAGGGGGCTGGTGGGGGGGGGGGGGTGGCGTATGATGGTCTGAGCAACCTTCACAACCCTCTGCGGTCTTGGGTGGAACAATTCCCGTCCATCGCAGTGATGCACCCTGACAGGATGCTTTCAATGGTGCGCTGCAGACGTTATTAAGGATTGCCGGTGACATGCTTAACATTTTCAGGCCTCTGAAGAGGTAGAGGCGCTGGTCCACTGGCTGTGGCATCAATGTGACCATAAACATAGGAGCAGAAATAGGCCCATTCAGCCCACCATTCAATCATGAGCTGATCCATTTCCCCATTTATCCCCACTGCCCGGCCTTCTCCACATAACCTGGCTAATCAAGAACCTGTCAGTCTCTGCCTTAAATACACCCAATAACTTGGCTTCCACATCTGCCCGTGGCAACAAATTCCACAGATTCACCACTCTCTGGCTGAAGAAATCCCTCCGCATCTCTGTTCTAAGCGGAAGCCCTTCAATCCTGAAGTTCTGCCCTCTTGTCCTAGACTTTCCCACCATGGGGAACAACTTTTCTACATCTACTCTGTCCATGTCCTCAACGTTCAAAATGTTTCAATAAGAACCCCCCCCCATTCTCCTAAATTCCAATGAGTACAGGCCAAGAGCTGTCAAATGCTCCTCGTATGATAACCCTTTCATTCCTGGACCTAGAGAACCTCCTCTGAACCCTCTCCAACATCAGCATACCCAACACTGCTCACAATACTTCAAGTGAGGCCTCACCTGAATCAGAATGAAAAAATAATTAATTTGTACAAAGCAGGCCAGCACTGTTGTGGAGTGAAGCAGGAAACTCTGCAGACCCTGTGATTGTAGTTAAAAACACACAGAAATGCTGGAGGGACTCAGCTGGTCTCACAGCGTCCAAAGGAGGTAAAGATATATCACCAAATTTTCAGGCCTGAGCCCTTCTTCAAGGAATAAGCAGAGATCAGGAAGATGTCAGAATAAAGACTGAGAAGAGGCCAGGGGACGAGTCTAGACCAACGAGAGGGGTATGATAAGATGAGAGATAAGAACTGATTTTGGCTCTATGACAGGAGAAAGAAGGAAAAGAGGGAGAGAGAAAGGCCACGGTGGAGGGTGGGGGGGGGGGAGAGAAGGTTGTTGGGTTTGGGGGGGGGTGGTGTTTAACAGTAACCGGAGAAGTCAATGTAAATACCATTGGTTGGAGGGAGCCCAGACAGAAGATGAGGTGCTGCTCCTCCAATTTGCGGGTGGTCTCAGTCTGGCAGTGCGGGAGACCGTGGACGGACGTGTTGGCAAGGGAATGGGGTGGGGCATTGAAATGGGAGATCCTCGCTATTGCGGCAGAGAGAGTTGAGGTGCTCAACGAAGCCATCTCCCAGTCTGCGCCCAGTCTCTTGGATGTAGAGGAGACCACAGCAGGAGCACTGGAGGCAGCAGGTTCACAAGTGAAGTGTTGCTTCACCTGGAAGGACTGTTTGTGGCCCCGAATGGTGGTGAGGGAAAAGGTGTGGGAGCTAGTGGAGTATCTCCTGTGGTCACGGGTAGGAACCAAGAGGGCGAGGAGTGAACGAGGGAGTCACGGAGGGAGTGGTCCCTGTGGAAGGTGGATAGGGGAGATGGGGAGAATAGGTGTCCAGTGGTGGGATCACGTGGTAAGTAGCAGAAATGGCGGATGAGGAAATGTTGGGTGGAGAGGCTGGTGGGGTGGGAGGAATCCTATCCTTATCTTGCATGGGGACGGAGGGGGCCAGGGCAGATGTGCGGGTAATGGAGGATGTACGGGTGATGGCCAAGTTGATGGTGGTAGTGGGGAAAGCCAGTTTGTTTGAAGGAGGAGGACATCTCTGATGATCTGGCATGGAAGGCTTCGTCTGGGAGAGAATGCGATGGAGACTGGGGAACTGAGAGAGGAGAATGGCATCCTTACAGGGGAGAGTGTGTAAAGAGGTGTAGTCGTGGGAGTCGGTGAGTTTGTCTCCCAAGATGGAGACAGAGAGACTGGGGAAAAGGAGAGTGATGCCAGAGATGGATCAAGCACTGTTGTGGGGCTCACTCTGGAGCCTGGTGAATGCAGGGAAGAAACTGTGATTTGTGGAAAAGGAGAGTGGTGCCAGAGATGGATTAAGCCCTGTTGTGGGGCTCACTCTGGAGCCTGGTGGATGCAGGGAAGAAACTGTCTTTATGCCTGAATTGGTCTTCAACCTTCTCCCCAATAGGAGGAAGGAGAAGAGAGCATGTCCGCGGTGGGATGCATCCTTCAATGTTGCTGGGTGCCTTTCCTCGGCATGTGGGAGGTGTGGATGGAGTCGAGGGTTTGCGTGATCTACCAGCCGCCTTCTGCTGCTTCTGATCTTGCACAGAGCAGCTCCCGTCCCACGCGAGCCTGCTTTCCATGTGGCACCTGTGGAAGTTATTGGGGGACTTGCCAGGAGTGGGTGTCCTGTTGCCGGAGCAACCTCCTGGAGAGGTGCCCTGGCTCACAGCTCTCTCTCTCTCTCTCTCTCTCTCTCTCCCCCTACAAGCAGTGTGGAGGAATAATGAGTCATGGGAGGTTGGGGCTTCACAGCGAGAGCCATCTGGAAAAATACTGCTTGACACCTGGGTAGAACTTGCTGTCTCACTGAGCAGGGTTGGGAGACCATACACTCATCGGGATCCCAAGCTTTCACCACTGGCTTGTGTTAAAATAGAGGTGTGTGATGTTTATTGATTTTTTTTCTGAAGAACGGGTGGGTAAGTGAAGCTGAATCTACAGTCAGATCAGCCCTGATCCCATTGAATGGCTCCACTGCTCCTGTTAATCAAGACGGGTTTCAACTATCAAGAGGGTGACAGTTATAGCCTTCGATGACAACCGCCTCATGGCACTGACCACCGTTATGAAATGCCTTGAGCATCTGGTGATGGAACGCGTCAAAGCATACGTCCCAGAGATGTTGGACTGATTTCAATCTGCTTATAGGAGAAAGCGTTCCACAGACGATGCTGCAGCCTTGTCGCTTCACTCCGTCCCTGGCCCAGCTGGACGACAACGTATCATACGCCAGGCTCTGTGCCCTCCACTGTGCATCAATGACTCCATAGCGGAGAGCGCCAGGTCCATCCTTCCTCAAGAAAGGAGACCAGGACCGCACGCAGTTCTCCAGATGTGGCTTTGCCGGGACCTTGTACAGTTGCTGCAGAACCTCACTGCTCCAAAACTCAGCCCCTCCAGCAACGAGGGGCCAGCGTTCCATTGGTCTTAGGGTGCTTGTGTTGGGCTGGGAGCGGGAATGTGGGTGGGGGTTGGGTGGGGTGTGGAGGGTGTTGGGAGGTCTACCTCTGCTCTCCGCCCCCCCAGTGCATCACACTCTGACCGCTCCCCCACCACACCCTCTTGTGGTCACACTCTAACCTCTTTCCCTCTCCCCCCTACTCTCTGGTGGTCACACACCGACCTCCCCCCCCCCCCACCTCTGGTGATCACACACTGACCTCCTCCCCATCTGGAGGAGGGGAGGTCACACATTCTCCTTCCTTCTCTGACAGGGTCACACATTGTCCTCCCCCCCCCCCCCCCCCACCATGGGTCTGAATGCAGCACAGAGATCCACCGCATATGCTCTCTAATCCCTGCAGGCTGACGTACCCAGTAACATAAGATAAAATATAATTGACCTTGAGGTTATCGGATATTGTGATGCCAAGAAGGATTAAACTACATCTGTGAGTGTATGCATTGACAGTGCAGTTAGAGCACGCCAGATGGGAGAAGGTTCAGGAAGTTTCTGTGATCAGCAACCTTGAGAAACCAGTTTGGCAGGAGGGGAGGGAGCGGAGCACAGTAAAGTGAACACATTTATTATCCATCCTGTCCAAAGCTGCTGATCCGCTTCACATTCTTTCCCTACCCCAGTCCCCATGATGTAGCACGTCCATGCAAAGAGATGGTGCTGGGATGTCTCTCCCAGTGAGGCCAGGTGGCCAGGTTCTCCCTTGCTGGGGCCCTGGCTCTCTCTCCCGGTGAGACCCCGTGTCTCTCTCTCTTTCTTTCTCCCATTCCCCTCTTCCCCCCTCCCCCCCCCGCTCTCTCTTCCGGTGGAAACTGGTCTCTTTCTCTCTCTCCCTCTCCTTTGGGACCCTGACTCTCCCTCTCCTGGTGAGACCCCGTTTCTCTCTCTCTCTCTCTCTCTCTCTCTCTCTCTTTCTTTCTCCCCCCTGACTCTCCCTCTCCCGGTGGGACCCCGGCTCTCCCTCTCCTGGTGGGACCCTGGCTCTCTGTCTTCTTTGGCTTGGCTTCGCGGACGAAGATTTATGGAGGGGGTAAAAAGTCCACGTCAGCTGCAGGCTCGTTTGTGGCTGACCAGTCCGATGCGGGACAGGCAGACACGATTGCAGCGGTTGCAAGGGAAAATTGGTTGGTTGGGGTTGGGTGTTGGGTTTTTCCTCCTTTGCCTTTTGTCAGTGAGGTGGGCTCTGCGGTCTTCTTCAAAGGAGGCTGCTGCCCGCCAAACTGTGAGGCGCCAAGATGCACGGTTTGAGGCGTTATCAGCCCACTGGCGGTGGTCAATGTGGCAGGCACCAAGAGATTTCTTTAGGCAGTCCTTGTACCTTTTCTTTGGTGCACCTCTGTCACGGTGGCCAGTGGAGAGCTCGCCATATAATACGATCTTGGGAAGGCGATGGTCCTCCATTCTGGAGACGTGACCCATCCAGCGCAGCTGAATCTTCAGCAGCGTGGACTCGATGCTGTCGACCTCTGCCATCTCGAGTACCTCGACGTTAGGGGTGTGAGCGCTCCAATGGATGTTGAGGATGGAGCGGAGACAACGCTGGTGGAAGCGTTCTAGGAGCCGTAGGTGGTGCCGGTAGAGGACCCATGATTCGGAGCCGAACAGGAGTGTGGGTATGACAACGGCTCTGTATACGCTTATCTTTGTGAGGTTTTTCAGTTGGTTGTTTTTCCAGACTCTTTTGTGTAGTCTTCCAAAGGCGCTATTTGCCTTGGCGAGTCTGTTGTCTATCTCATTGTCGATCCTTGCATCTGATGAAATGGTGCAGCCGAGATAGGTAAACTGGTTGACCGTTTTGAGTTTTGTGTGCCCGATGGAGATGTGGGGGGGCTGGTAGTCATGGTGGGGAGCTGGCTGATGGAGGACCTCAGTTTTCTTCAGGCTGACTTCCAGGCCAAACATTTTGGCAGTTTCCGCAAAGCAGGACGTCAAGCGCTGAAGAGCTGGCTCTGAATGGGCAACTAAAGCGGCATCATCTGCAAAGAGTAGTTCACGGACAAGTTTCTCTTGTGTCTTGGTGTGAGCTTGCAGGCGCCTCAGATTGAAGAGACTGCCATCCGTGCGGTACCGGATGTAAACAGCGTCTTCATTGTTGGGGTCTTTCATGGCTTGGTTCAGCATCATGCTGAAGAAGATTGAAAAGAGGGTTGGTGCGAGAACACAGCCTTGCTTCACGCCATTGTTAATGGAGAAGGGTTCAGAGAGCTCATTGCTGTATCTGACCCGACCTTGTTGGTTTTCGTGCAGTTGGATAATCATGTTGAGGAACTTTGGGGGACATCCGATGCGCTCTAGTATTTGCCAAAGCCCTTTCCTGCTCACGGTGTCGAAGGCTTTGGTGAGGTCAACAAAGGTGATGTAGAGTCCTTTGTTTTGTTCTCTGCACTTTTCTTGGAGCTGTCTGAGGGCAAAGACCATGTCAGTGGTTCCTCTGTTTGCGCGAAAGCCGCACTGTGATTCTGTGATCCATCATCACCCTGTACAAAAACAAAGGCGAGAAATCAGACTGCTCAAACTACAGGGGAATCACGTTGCTCTCCATTGCAGGCAAAATCTTCGCTAGGATTCTACTAAATAGAATAATACCTAGTGTCGCTGGCTCTCTGTACTGGTTAAATAAATACAGAGTAAAACTGCCTCTATTCCATCCTGTCACACACTCCTTTTGGGGTGGGACGGCTTTTGTTAAATACTGAGTAAAACTGCCTCTATACTGTCCTGACACACACTCCCTGGGGTGGGACGGCTTTTGTTAAATACTGAGTAAAACTGCCTCTATGCTGTCCTGTCACACACACCCTGGGGTGGAATAGCATGGGTTAAATTGTACACTTTGGTTCATGCAGGCAGTCAGACCTGTTCTCTGACTTTCTCCATGAGTGGAAACCAGAGCACCCAGGGAAATTCCCACACTGCCACAGGGACTATGTTCAAACCACGCCCAAGGTCAGCAGCAAACCCCTGTACCACCATGATGCTCCGGAGACACAGAGTAAATCTCCCCACTCCATCGTCATGCCAAACACGATGGGGATGGAACAACACAGCTCCGACAGAGTCATGAAGCTGCCTCGACACTGTCAGTCACACAGGACCAGGGCAGCATTGCTTAGACATGGATCAAGACTCCAATCTCTCCTGAGGAAGCAGCAACTCCCTCTATCTCTTCCTTTGAATTCAAGATTCTTTTATTGCCATGTAATAAACCAGATGTAATATTACACAAAATTACATTCAGTCTACTGAACAACATTTGCTATCAGCAGAAATTGCCCGGCACCCCTTACAGTCAGAGAAAAAGAAGCAAAAGGAGAGTCCCTTCAGAGCCATTGGGTGTCTGAGAGACGCTCTAACTAATGAACTCTGGCTTTCTTTCAACACAGTTTCTTCTTCTGTATTTATTTGTCAGAGGTTGTTCATGTACCTGAATTCATTTGATTGAATTATATTCAGATTTATTGTCAGAGTACATACATGATACCACATACAACCCTGAGATTCTTTTTCCTGCGGGTGCGGCAGAATTGTAAGAGTTGACTCTATACTTTAAAAATTTTATCTTCAGCCCGGTATAAACCAATGCTGCCCAATTATACCAAAATTCAGAATTAGAATTTAATGTTTTGAACGAATCATGAAATTCGCTGTTTTGTGGCAGCATCACAGTGCAAACATTCATATTATAACCATCTTACAACATTATTGTATTAAAAAACAGTGCACAAAAAGTAAGCACTGTCTTTGGTACATTGTCCGTTCAGGAATCTGATGGCGGAGGGGAAGAAGTCGTCCTTGTGCTGCTGGGTGCTTGTCTTCAGGCTCCTATACCTTTTCCCCGATGATAGCAGAGTGAAGAGGGCGTGGCCTGGGTGGTGGGGGGTCTTTGAGGATAGAGGCTTTTTTAAGACACCACCTCATGTAGATGTCCTCGATGGAGTAAAGTCTGATGCCCGTGATGTCACAGATCGAGTTAACAAATCTCTGGAATTTATTCTTGTCCTGAGAGTTGGCGCCTCCGTACCAGGCAGTGATGCAATCAGCCAGAATGCTCTCCACCTGTGGAAGGTTTCGAGAGTCTTCAGTGACACACCGAATCTCCTCAGACATTCACAAAGTACAGCCGCTGATGAGGCTTCTTCGTACTGAGCCCTTGAGGAGGTCTGGGTCATGCTCCCCTGAATTAACCTACAACCCCTGTACATTTGTAGAGTGGGAGCAAACCGGAGCACCTGGGGAGAACCAACACAAGTCATGGGGAGAATGTACAAACTCCTTACTGATAGAGCCTAATTCGAACCCGGATTGCTGACACTGTGACAGCATCACGCTGACTGTATGCTTTCAGGTTAGAGTGTTACCCACCCACTGATCCCTAGTTCTGTATACAGGTGCTCCTCAACTTACAATGGGGTTACGTTCTAGCAAACCCATTTTAAGTCGAAAAAAATCATGTTGAAAAAGAATACAATTTTTATAATTAAATTTTGATTTCTTTGATTCCACACTGAAAAAACTATTGAAGTACACAGCTGAAAGCACACTGGGCGTGGTTGAGTCAGCGTCACGAGAGTGTGCTGTAGGATACTCCCGCATGATGCTGCCATTCCCTGAGTCACGAGAGAGTAGCGTACTGCAAATCACAAGCGCGGGAACAAATTGGAATTTGAAAGTACGGATTCGAACCATCATAACTTTGCAACATTGGGTCGGACCATCGTAACCAGGAGAGCACCTGTGATCTACCCTCAAGGACTGCCTAGGCCATGCCCTCTTCTCACTGCTACCGTCGGGAAGGAGGTACAGGAGCCTGAAGACAAACACCCAACTTCTTCCCCTCCACCATCAGATTCCCGAACAGACAATGAACCACGGACACGCCTCACTTTTTCTCTTTATTTGCACTAGTTATTTATTAGTTAAAATCTTGTATTTACGGAACTGCAATTTTTGCACATTGTTCTGCACAATACTTCTGTCGCAAAACAACAAATTCGTGACACACTGATGAGAATAAGATTCAAGATTCTTTTACTGTCATGTAAAAAATCAGAAAATGTAATATTTCACAAAATTCCCTTTAGTCGAGAGTAAGGCGGGCAAGGACTCACCATAAGTAAAAATTGTCTAAGATTATTAATGTTCGATATAGATTAGTTCATTATAATTTTTTGCATCAAAACTCCTCAGAAATTAAAGAAATATAATTTAAATTCTTCAGATTTATGTTTGAGATGTTTTAAAGAAGTAGGTTCTTATAAAATTTTAAATAAAGCATAAAAAAATATTGTCTGGCGCCAGGCTAAGAGAAGCTCTTCCCCCCCCACCCACCCCACCCCGAGTCAACGAGTATTCGTGGATTCGTCTCCAGTGCTCCTGTAACCGCACAGATTCCTGTTTGATCCGTCGGCCGCCCGAGCTCCAAATCCAAACCTCCGGCACGATCAGGAAGCCTCCAGTGCCCTCTCGCACCTGGTACCCCTTCAGCCAGTTTCAAGCCAGTCTCCAGCAGTCTGCAACCTGGTCCCTTGACCGCAGTCGCCAGAAGCCCGCGTGGGTTCCTTGGCTTCGAGTCGCCAACAGCCCCGCCACCCTTTGTGTTCAGCCACAGGGCCCCTGGCTGGTCCGCCATCATCTCTGTCCTTCTGTCCTTCTCCTTCTCAAACAGGTCTCCCTGATTCTGACGTTTGGCTTCATTCTCTCTCTGACAGTGAAGGGACGGACGCTCCATGCATCACATCAGCCGGGTTCCAGTTCCTGCTCCTTGACACTTCCTCCCAGCTCTGGTACTTTATGCTGCAGTATCTCCAAACAGCTGAGGTGAGAGATGGAGGCAGAGGACTGCCAAACAAGAGATTATTGTCATACATACACATGAGTACATTGCACAAATGACTCTGATTCTTTTCATTAGTTACAAAGATGCATAAAATGCAACAATAATGTATACATTTACCACACAAAAGTATATCATATATACTCATATAAAAATCCTGTTTTTTTTGACTGAGTTAAATTTATGGCGTTAACTATTACGTGGATACTACCTTTGACAGCGGTGAGTATCTGCATCGGTCAGGAGCTCGGATGGGCCGGCAGCCGGGGCCTAGGTGAGAGTCTGCAGTCAGGGCTTCAGGAGCTCGGACGGCCAGAGCCAAGGCGAGTCAGTCCGCGGTTGGGGAATCAGGAGCTCAGATGGGCCGGCGGCTGGGGCCAAGGTGAGAGTCTGCAGTTAGGGCTTCAGGAGCTCGGACAGCCGCAGCCAAGGCAAGAGTGTGTGGTTGGATAGTCGGGAGCTCAGATGGGCAGTGGCCGGAGCCAAGGCAAGAGTGCGTGGTTGGAGAGTCGGAAGCTCGGATGGGCTGGCGGCCGGGGCCTAGGTGAGAGACTTAATTACCAGATTTTCGGGCCCAAAGTAGGTGGGCTGACTTTTACACAGTATCGACTTTTACATGGGTATATATGATAATGTATAAAAGGGTAGATAAATAGCCCTAGTTGCAGTTGTTGGAAAGAAATGTGATGCTAGAACAGTGCAGGTTGATCTTTGGTTTAGGAGTAGTTTACAGTCAGGGTGGAATGGGAAGGTTCAGGGGTCTGCTAGCTCTAAGGTGGGCCGATTTCCTTGATGCAAATCAAGAGGGGCATGGATTTAGATTCCCCATTCCTTTATTTTCAAGTAACGGTACAGAATATATAATATTACATGAAACTGCCTTGGGGAGCCCTTCTTGCCCTCAGCACCCTCTTGGGAGGGGTCGACGTTAACGTTATCCGGTCTGGAGACGAAGTGTTGCTCCTCCAATTTGTGGGTGGTTTCAGTCTGGCAGCAGATGAGACTGTGGAGAGACGTGTCAGCGAGGGAATGGGCGTTCACCAGGAGATCCACGCTATTGCGGCAGACAGAGCCAAGGTGCTCAGCGAAGCAGCTCCCATCCTGGGGGGCAATTCTGTCACACAGAAGGTGGTGGAACAAGCTGTCAGAGGTGGATGGATTGGATGGGGTAAGGGTCAAATATAAGTTATGGAGCTTAGATGTGCACATTGAATAACGGAACCACGTTGGGCCGAACAGCCTGGTTCCAGTTCTATGACAGGACTCACATTTCTGCCTCTTTCCTCTAGTCCAGAAAAATGGACCTCGTGGAGATACTGTCCTTCGTCTTCCAGCTCAGCTTCTCAACCCTCGGCAAGGTAGGAGATTCGTCAAGTGGTGGAACTTTCTGGAATCAGCCTCACCCCAACCCCCCAGGGGGATGGGGGAGGGGGGGTGATGACTGGGCTTCAGTGGGGTGGAAGCAGGGGGGCAGAGGGAAAAGATAGGGAAGAGGAAGAGGAGACAGGGAGGTGTGGCGAGAGGGTGTGTGGGGTGGAAGGTGGGACGGGGTTGTGGGGTGGGTGGGGTCGAGGAGACAGGGTGAGGGTATGGAGTGGGGAGGAATGGGGGTTGGGGTGGACGCTGAAAAGACCAGCTGAGTTCCTCCAGCATTTAGGGAAGATCGGGCAGCAAGGATTCAGCAAAGGGAGGTCCTGTTTGATGAACATACTGGAGTTCATTGAGGTTAAAATGAGCACGGTAGAGAGGGGAGCAGATGGACGTGGTTTATCGGATTTCCAGAGGGCGTTCGATAAGGTGCCGTGTAAAAAATTTATACAGAAGGATGCAGAGTTGGGGGTGATGTATTAGCATGGATAGAGAATTAGTTAACCAATAGAAAGCAGTGAGTTGGGGTACATGGGGTGTTTTTTTGGGTGGCGAGTGAGTGCCACAGGGATCAGTGCTGGGCCCACAACTGTTCACGATATATGTCGGTGTAGCAGGCTATCAAAGGCAAATGAAATTTAAAAATTTTTTTGATATACAGCGAGGTAACAGGCTATTTTGTCCCACGAGACCGTGTCGCCCAATTTACACTCAATTAACCTACACCTCTCCCCCGTACGTTTTGAATAGTGGGAGGAAACCGGAGCCCCCGGGAAAACCCACATGGACACAGGGAGAACGTACCAATACCTTACAGACAGCACGGGATTCGAACCCCAGGTCCCAGTCGTTGGCGCGGTGAAAGCACTACACTAATTGCCAACCGTGCTGACCCAAGGTTGGCCTTCATTGCTGGAGGGATTGAATTTAAGCCGCAACTGTACAAGGTCGCAGTGAGGCTACATCTGGAGTCCTGCGTGCAGTTCTGGTCTCCTTACTGGAGGGAGAATGGACTGGCTTTGAAGGCGGTGCAGAGGAGGTTCACCAGGTTGATTCCAGAGATGAGGGGGTTGGCCTATGAGGAGAGATTTGAGTCGTCTGGGACTATACCTCCTGGAATTTGGAAGAGTGAGAGGGGGTCTTATTGAAACATATAAAATTATGGATAAGGTATAGGTGGGTAACTTGTTCTCATTGGTGGGGGGGGGGGGTGGGGGGGAGACCAGAACTAGGGGGCTTCACCTGAAGATTCAAGGGAGTAGATTTAGGACCGAGATGAGGAGGAACTGCTTTTCCCAGAGGGTGGGGATTTGTGGAATTCGCTGCCCGTTGAAGCAGTGGAGGCGACCCCAGTAAATATATTTAAGACAAGGTTGGGTAGATTTTTACGTAGAGGGGGAATTAAGGGATATGGGGAAAAGGCAGGAGGGTGGAGATGAGCCCATCATCAGATCAGCCATGATAACATTGAATGGCAGAGCAGGGCTTGATGGACCAAATGGCCAACTCCTGCTCCTATTTCTTATGTGCCTACATTGTAAAGATGTGGAGGGCCAAACACAGGCAAACGGGATTAGCTTTGCTAGGTAGTGTTGCTATCATGCATGTGTTGGGCTGAAAGGCCTGTTTGGATGGCTCACTAATGCCTCCTTATGGTGGGATTGAGCGCTGGCTGCACTGATGTCTCTATAGCGCAAGCCAGGCATCTGCTATCAACATCAGAGACTGCCCAGTCAGCCCCGAGGACTCCTGTCCCTCTAATTACTCCCAGAGAGCCGGTCTAATGACGAACATGGCGAGCTTGATCCCCGAACACAACCTGTGGTCAGCCATCTGCTACCTGGCAGCGCGCAGCCAATTGCTGCCGGACTGCGGAGGGCTCAGTCTGCACATCACCGGGACGTGTGGGCGGGCAGGCACTGATCAGAAACAGGATTCATTGCCATGGAATTCATCGTTTTGTGGCAGCATCACAGTGCAATCATTTATATTAACCACCTTTCCAAATAAACAAAAATAGTTCAATAAAAGGAAAAAGTCAAAGTGTGGTCGTGTCTTCGGTTCATTGTCCGTTCAGGAATCTGATGGTGGGGGGAAGAAGCCGTCCTTGTGCTGCTGGGTGCTTGTCTTCAGGCTCCTGGACCTTTTCCCCGATGGTAGACATAGACATAGCAGGAGTAGGTAATTCGACCCTTCGAGCCTGCTCCGCCATTCAACGAGATCGTGGCTGATCTTAAAGTTCAGTACCCCGTCTTCTCTCCGTAACCTTATACTGAAGAAATATATCTAATTCCCTTATACTGAAGAAATATATCTAATTCCCTCTTAAATATATTTAATGAACCTGCCTCTACTGCCCTCTGTGGCAATGAATTCCACAGATTCACCACCCTCTGGGTAAAGAAATTCCTCCTCATCTCGGTCCTAAATGGTTTGCCTATTATCCGCAAACCATGGCCCCGGGTTCTGGATTTTCCCATCATTGGAAACATCCCATCTGCATCCATTCTGTCCAGTCCTGCCAGAATTTTCTATGTCTCTATGAGATCCCCTCTCAATCTTCTAAACTCCAGCGAGTACAATCCCAATTTGCGCAATCTTTCCTCATAAGTCATTCCTGCCATTCCAGGTATCAGCCTGGTGAATCGCCTCTGCACTCCCTCCATTGCAAGAACATCCTTCCTTAGATAAGGTGACCAAAACTGCACACAATACTCCAGGTGGGGTCTCACCAAGGCCCTGTACAGCTGCAGTAAGGTATCCTTGTTCCTATACTCAAACCCTCTTGATATGAAGGCCAACATACCATTTGCCTTTTTAACCGCCTGCATGCTCGCCTTCAGAGACTGATATACAAATACCCCTAGGTCTCTCTGCACTTCCCCATCTCTTAATCTATTGCCATTCAAATAGTAATCTGCCCTCCGGTTTGTATTACCAAAGTGGATAACCTCACATTTATCCACATTGTAGTGCATTTGCCATGTATCTGCCCAGTCCCTCAATTTATCCAAATCACACTGGAGCTTCCTGACCCCCTCTTCCGTGCACACAACCCCTCCTAGCTTAGTGTCATCTGCAGATTTGGAGATATTACATCCAATCCCCTCATCTAGATCATTAATGTAAATTGTGAACAGCTGGGGTCCCAGTACAGATCCCTGTGGCACCCCACTGGTCACCGCCTGCCACTCAGAAAACGAGCCATTTATCCCAACTCTCTGTCTTCTACCTGCCAGCCAGTTCTCAATCCACAATACTTTGCCCCCAATCCAATGAGCCTTGATTTTGGAAGCCAGTCGTTTATGCGGGACCTTATCGAAGGCCTTTTGGAAGTCCAGGTACACCACATCCACTGGCTCTCCCCCATCTATTTTACTTGTCAAGAGTGAAGAAGGCATGGCCTGGGTGGTGGGGGTCCTTGAGGATAGAGGCTGGTTTCTTAAGATGCCGCCTCGTGTAGATGTCCTCGATGGAGTGGAGTCTGGTGCCCGTGATGTCACAGGCCGAGTTAACAACCCTCTGGAGTTTATTCTTGTCCTGAGAGTTGGCACCTCCGTACCAGGCAGAGATGCAACCAGACAGAATGCTCTCCTGAAGAAATGTTGGAGAGTGTTCGGTGACATAACAAATCTCCTCACTTCTCACGAAGTATAGTCGCTGGCGAGCCTTCTTTGTGATTGGATTGACCAGGAGGCCCCAAGACAGATCGTCGGAGATGTTGACACCCAGGAATTTTAAGTTCTTGACCCTCCCCACTGCTGACCCCTCATTGAGGACAGAGTCGTGACTGGGTCTGAGGGAATTAGATGAGTTTAGATACTATTTATTGTCATGTAATAAAACAGAAATGTTATATTACATGAAGTTGCCTTTAGCAAACACAGATTTGCCATGAGCATTGCCCAGCACCTATGACAGTCAGAGAAAAAAAAGCAAAAGAAAATCACCGAGTGTCCTTGGATTCACCTCCAGCGCTCCCGCAGCCTCTGCAGTTGTTCAATCCATCGGCCACCCGAGCTCCAGATCCGAACCTCCGACATGATCAGGATGCCCTCAGTGCCTTAAGCCCCTTCAGGACACCCCCTCTTGCCCTCAGCACCCTCTCGAATCCTGGTTCCCTTGAGCAGCCCACGGCCTGGTGTGAGTCCCTTGACCTCAACTTGCTGCTGCGGTCAGTTCTCCCCATGAAGTCGGGAATGGAAACAAGGCTGCGTCACTGATTACTTAAATTTAAATTTAGACACGGTAGCCTTATAACAATTTACTGTACGGAAACAGGTCATATCGGCCCTTCTAGTCCGCACCGATTTACGTGAAACTCCACTAGTTCCACTTACCCACTCCCTTGCCCATAGCCCTCCAACCCCCTCACATCCGTGTACTCATCCAACCTCCTCTTAAATGACAGAATTGACCCTGCCGCAACTACCTCTTCCGGAAGGTCATTCCACTCAGCCACCACTCTCTGAGTGAAGAAGCATCCTCTTACATTACTTCTAAAGTTTTGCCTCCTAACCCTTAACTTATGACCCCTTGTTCCAATCTTTCCCACCCTCAGGGGAAAGAGCCTATTCACATCTACTCTTGTCTATTCCCTTCATAATTTTAAATATCAAACCCCCTCTCAACCTACACTCCAGTGAATAAAGACCGAGTCTACTCAATCTTTCTCCATATTCTAGATACTGCAATCCAGGCAACATTTTTATAATCCTTCTTTGCACCCTCTCAACCTTATTTATATCCTTCCTATAATTTGGAGACCAGAACTGCACACAATACTCTAAACATGGGCTCACCTTTCAGCCCACGAACCCATGCTGTCCAATTAATCTACAACCCCCGGTATTTTTCATACGGTGGGAGGAAACCAGAGCTCCAGGGGGAAACCCACATAGACACAGGAAGAACAACGTACAAACTCCTTACCGACAGCATGGGATTCGAACCCAGGTCGCTAGCTAAACATGCTGCCCAATTTATGCAGACACAGGTTGTGTTTTGTACCATAGGAGAATTGAGGATTACAGGGAATAGCCGAGTAAGTGGAGCCAGTCCATAGCCAGATCAGCCATAATCTTATTACGTGGCAGAGCAGGCTCGACGGGCTGAATGGCTGTCACCTGCTCCACTTTTTATGATGATTTCCACCTGTGAGACCTGAACTCCTCTGAGTCAGTTAACCAGGGGAGTCTGCAGATGCTGTCAATTGTAGTTCAGTCCACAGAAGTGCTAAAGCAACTCAGCAGGTCACGCAGTGATCCTCGTACAATGAAACCCCTGCTATCCGAAACTCAAGCATCGGACACCCTGGCAAACTTATAGATGCGCAGTGGAAAGTGTGCTGACCGGCTGCATTGCGGCCTGGTACGGAGACACCAATTCTCCCCTCCCCCCCCCCCCCCCCCCACCCGAGCGTAAAGCCCTGCAAAAGGTCGTGGACACAGCCCAGGCAAAACCCTCCCCACCATCGAGAACATCCACAGGGGATGCTGCCTTCGGAGGGCTGCAATGATCGTCAAGGACCCCTGCCACCCGGCACACGCTCTGTTTTCGCTGCTGCCATCAGGAAAGAGGTATCGGGGTCACAAGACTCGTACCACCAGGTTCAGGAACAGCTGTTCCCCCTCCACAATCAGACTTTTCAATGACAAACTCAATCATTTAAGGACTCTTACTTTCCACATTAATTATAGTTTTTTTTCTGTATTGCAGTCAGTTTGTTTACATTTCTCTGTTTTCCATACGTATCTCTTCTGGAGTACAGTTTTTTACTGACAAGTAGAAATCCTGAAGGAAAAAGAATCTCAGGGTTGTATGTGATGCCCCAGATTTACTCTGACAATGACTGTGAACTTTGAACTTTCATCTCAATGCCTCGTCTGCGTTACACCTGTCCCTTCCTGTCCTCCGCAGGATTACTCCGTGGAAGGGATGAGTGACTCCCTTCTCACCTTCTTGCAGCACCTCAGGGAGTTCGGACTCGTCTTCCAGAGAAAGGTGAGGACCGCAGGGCTAGGGCGGGTGGGGGGGAAGAAACACTGACTGTTGGGGTGTGAAGGCAACACCAGGGGTGAGAGGGAAGTGGGGTGTGTGGGGGTGAGGAACGCTGCGGGAGAGGGGGGGCACTGGATATGGTGGGGGGGGGTGAGGAGGGACACCGATAGGATGTAATTACTGGGACAGTGTCGGTGATGGGCGCTGGAGTTTAAATCTGGCGCTGTCTGTAAGGGGTTTGTACATTCTTCCCCTGTCTGTGTGGGATTCCCCGGGGGCACCGGTTTCCTCCCACCATTCAAAAGATACAGGGTTTGGTTAATTGGGCGGCATGGGCTCGTGGGCCAGAATGGCCTGTTACTGTGCTGTACGTCTAAATTTAAAATAATTTAAAATTGACCATGTGTTCTGATCATGAAGCTCAAAGTTGACAAAATTTATCTCCCCTCTTCCCCTCCCTCTTTCCCCACTTACCCTCCACTCTTTTTCCCCTCCTTTTCCCACCCTCTTTTCCCCTTCCCTCTTTGTGATCCATTTTTCCCTTTCCCCACTCCTTCTTTCTCCCCCTCCCCTCCCTCTTTTCACCTCCCTCACTCTCCTCCCCACCCCTCTACCTCTTGCCCTCCCCTCCACCTCTTTTCCCCTTGCCCCTCCTTCCCCCTCACCCCTCCTTCCCCCCACCCTCCCCTCCACCCCTTCCTCCTTGCCCCTCCTTCCCTTCGCACACCCCTCTACCCCTTCCCCTCCACCCCCATTGCCCACCTCTCTACCTCTTTCCACCCCACTTTCCCCCTCGCCCCCCTCACCCCTCCTTCCCTCCTTGCCTTCCACCCTTCCCCTTCACCCCTTACCCCTCATCCTCCCCTCCTTAACCCTTGCCCCCTCCACCCCATTTCCCCTTGCCCTCCCCTCCACCCCTTCTGCTCACCCTCCCCTCCAACCTCCTTCCCCCTTTCCCCCTCCACCCCCTGCCCCCTCTCCTCCACCCCCCCATTTCCCACAGCGCAAGTCCCGCAGGTTCTACCCCACGCGACTGGCCATCAACCTGGCGCTGGGGGTGTCCAGTAGTGTAGTGGACATTCACCGCCAGGGTTATGTTGTCGTGGAGACCAACTACAGGATCTACGCCTACACAGGTAGGGGTCGTGTTTGGGAAGCCTCCAGTTCACAGTTGTACCTGCCTCAGTGTTGCATTTTCTGTCCTGTGTATCGGATTATACCGTCCACAGAAACAACATAGTCCTGCATGTAGAATTTTATCGCCCATTCAAATTGTATTTTTCACTAGGATGTACTGTGCAGAAATTTAACACCAGCGCGTATAGCATTATACAGTCCACAAAATCAATACCATCCTGCGCATAGGATTATACAGTCCACAAAATCAATACCATCCTGGGTATAGGATTATACAGTCCACAAAATCAATACCATCCTGCGTATAGTATTATGTAGTCCACAAAATTAATACCATCCTGCGAATAGGATTATGCAGTCCACAGGCACAGCAAGATTACACTCTCAACTGCACACCTTTATACCATCCAGTGCATGAGATTATACAGTCTATGTAACTGCTGTCCTATTACACTGTCTTTCTCATCACATCATCCTGTGAACAGGACTGTGTTACCAGCTCAGCCCACATGGTCTGATGTGTGAGATAATGCAACTTATTAACTGTTGCCCCATGCATTGGGTTCTACCGACCAGACCACTCGACCATCCTTTGTTCCACTACCTTCAGGTGGACATCTTCCTGTCTCCTCCTCTCCCTCACTATTCCCTCTATCTCCCACCTCCCCCTCCCTCCCTCCGTCTCCTCCTCCCTCCTTCTGTCTCCCACCACCATCTCCTCTTCCCTCTCCCTCCCTCTCTCCTCTCCCTCTGTCTCCCTCCTTCCATCTCCCTCTTCCTGTCTCCCACCTCCCTTTCTCTGTCTCCCTCCCTCCCTCCTCTTTCTTTGGTTGACTAGGGTGGTTCTGCCATGTCCCTTGACTGGTTGCATGCTGTCTAGGCGGTGACCGTGTGATTTATGGTTTGCGTGGCGTCGTTACTGTGGTCTGAGGGCTGAGTATTAGTGTAGTCTGATTTCTGCATGTTGCTGCGGCCTGTGTGTCGCAGAGGTCTGTGTATGGATGAGGTGTGCGCACCGCTGAGGTCTGCATACCATTGAGGACTGCATATCACTCCCCGTTTCAGATTCCGAGCTCCAGCTGGCCCTCATTGCCTTGTTCTCCGAGATGCTTTACCGCTTCCCGAACCTGCTGGTGGCTCAGCTCACTCGTGAGAGTGTGCAGCAGTCCATCGCCAACGGAATAACTGCAGAGCAGGTGGGAGCGCGTCCCGGGGTCCGTCTGTCCTCATCCCCGTAAGCGTCCCTCCTCTCACACACAATCCATCGCTAACGGGATCACTGCAGAGCAGGTGGGAGCACGTTCCACGGTCCGCCTGTCCTCTGCACCCTCCCCGTACGCGCCCCTCACACACACTATGTCGGTGCTGATCGCCAGACAGTGACCACACAATGACCAGACATACAGCAAGTCAGACCAGTAGCCCAATAACGGTGCCCAGATCTGGTTCCCCTGCTCAACCCTGGCACGGTGACAGTTGTACCCAACCCAGTCACAACAGTTCTCCCCAAACCCTGGCACAGCAGTTCTACCCAACCCCGACATGACGGTTCTACCCAACCCCTGCACAACAGTTACCTTGCCCAACCCTGGCACGGTGACAGTTGTACCCAACCCAGTCACGACAGTTCTCCCCAAACCCTGTCACGGCAGTTCAACTGAACCCAGTCATGATGGTTATACCCAACCCCGGCACGACAGTTCTACCCAACTCCGTCACAACAATTTCCCCAAACCCTGGCACGCCAGAAGGCCCCTTCCCCAACAACCACCTCCCCCGCACCCCGCCTCATCTCTCTGCTCTGTTCCTTCCTGCAGATCATCCACTTCCTGCGGACCAGAGCCCACCCGGTGATGCTGAAGGAGGTAAGTCAATGGCAGCAGGTGTCTCCCCTCCCTCCCAGCGGCGGGTGCTGCCGGCCTGGTTGGTGCCACTGTAGGTATCTTAGGTACACCCCGGCTCCCCCCTCAGGGGTGGGGGCCACCGTCACTCAACGATGCCCCCCTCTGCCGGAGGACATGCCCTGCAGGTTCGCTCATGATGACCGGAAGGTGATGTTACCCTAAAACAGGAGGGCTCCTCTGTGGCAAAACCACAGCGCTGGAGAAACTCAGCAGGTCCGAGAAGATACATAACCAGCGTTTCGGGCTTGAGCCCTTCCTCAACTGATGAGCAGGTGCTCGGACAAAATAGTGGGGAAGAGGAGCACGGCACCACAGACAGGAGGTAATAGGGAAGAAGAGCACAGCAGCGAACAGGGGGAGGGGGGTGGCTCTGTGAATGCTAAGGGAAAGAGAGGGGATGGGGGAGGGAGGGAGAACAGGAAGGAAGGGTGTAATGGGTTATCTCTAACATTCAAACACATGTACAGAGTCGAGGATTACCACATGAAGGAAGATCGTGTAACAGTCCAGCCTCCATGTCTGTCCATTCAGCCAGAGAGTGGTGAACCTGTGGGATTTGTTGCCACAGGAGGCCGGGCCATTGGGTGTAGTTAAGGCAAAGATTGGCAATTATGGGAGGTTATGGGAGAGAAGGCCGTGCAGTGGATCAGCTCGCGATTGAATGGTGGGGCAGACTCAATGGACTGAGTGGCTTATTTCTTCTCCCGTGTGGCGCAAGACCACCACCCGGAGGTCAGGGGCAGTACAGCAGCCAAAATTCCACTTGAAACCTGAACGTCTGCCGGTGCGGTGATTGTAGTAAAAATACAGAGACACACCGGAGGGAACTAGCCGGTCTCGCAGCATCCGTAGGAGATAAAGGCATTTACCGACATTTCGCGCCTGAGCCCTTCTCCAAGGTGTGACCCAAAAAAACAGGAAGTCGTCAGAATGTAGACAGACAATGGTCTGCTCTACATCGGAGACCGGGGAGACCACCTCACTGAGCATCTCGGCTCTGCCCACCACAACAGTGTGGATCTCCCAATGGCCACTTATTTCAATTCCCCGTCCCCAATTCCCTCACAAATGTGCCTGTCCATGGTCTTGTGCACGGCCAGATTGAGACTGCCCGCAAAGCGGAGGAACATCTCATCTTCCATCTTTACACCCTCCAACCGAACGGCATTAACATCTGGCTTTTGCTAAACCCCGCCCCCGTCGCCTTCCCCCACTCTCTCTCTCTCTCGCCCTTTTCCCCCTGTCTCCTTTCACTCAGGCAAAATCTCATCATATCCAATTAACACCTTCTGTTGGTCTGGACCCCTCCCCCGACCGGCTCTGTCTCCATGTTAACCTTTCCTGCCTTTTTCTGATTCTTTACCCATGTCTTGAGGAAGGGCTCGGTCCCGAAACATCGGTAATATATCTTTACCTCCTGAGTTCCTCCAGCATTTTTGTGTGTTTTTTCTTAGTTCCAACTGGGAATAACCTGCCTTCCGGTCGGTGGCTGGGAGAAGGACAGGACCAGGGATATGAGGAGAGCCAGCCACTTGAATGAGAGTTCATTGTCAAACACACAAATACAATATGCAGATGCCAGCGTCCCAGGTTTAAGGTTCCTTTTAATGTCATGTGATCTAATATTTGACCGTACAAATCAATCTGGAGCACTCTAGAAATGTCCAAGGAGGTTCAAAAGTGGTAACATTTGATGCTGAATGTCATGACCACATTGAATTTAACCTTCAAGGTCATATGGAGCTCAAAAGTTCCAAAAACACAAATCGAACTTGCACCAGGGACATCTCAATTAGTTATATCAAAGTACATTCGGAATAAAAACAGTTCCTTCTGGGCCCACAAAAGCGAAGCAACATTGGCAGAAGATTGTCACAAGCCCATAGAGTTAGGCAAAGGAGAAAGCAAGAGACAGCAGAGGAACATCAGTCTCGCCTCACTGCTGGTACTTCCGGACAAACAAGGAGCAGGCAGCGGGAAACAGAGCAGCAGCGATACATCCGTCTCAGTGCTCAGGCCTTCAGTCAAACAAGGAGCAGGCAGCGGGAAACAGCAGCAGCAATACATCTGTCTCAGTGTTCAGGCCTCCAGTCAAACAAGGAGCGGGCAGTGGGAAACAGGGCAGCAGCGATATGCCCGTCCAGTGCTCTAACACACTCTCTTTCTCTCTCTTCTCCCCTCCCCCCCACACCCCCGCCAGAACCCAGTGCTGCCTCCAACCATCACCGACCAGATCCGACTCTGGGAGATGGAAAGGGACCGCCTGCGATTCACCGAAGGTGAGTGCGTAGCCCACCCTATTCCCCCACCTACCCCTAAGCTGCCACAGGAGGTGGTTGATGCAGGGGAGTTTGCAATGCTCAGGGCAGCAGGAATGAGGATAGGATGGGCTGAGGGGGATTTGGGCTGAATGACGGCAGGAGGGATTGGTGTGGCTGGGACATTTTGGTCAGCACAGACGCTGTCTGGGTGGGTGGGAGAGTGGAATAAAGTACCACAGGGAGGGGAATGGGGCTCATATTCAACATCCGTGGTGGATGGAGGGGGTTCCTGTCCGAGCTGGGCACCCAGCAGGCTCCCTCGACCGACCTCTGCTGGTTGTGGAGAGATCAAGGTTAGGGTCAGTGCAGCAGCAAAGGTTATTTGGCAAGCAGACCAGTTGGGCATCCCATACACAGTACAAGTGAGACAAGTTCAGGGAGAGGCAGTGGGACTACTGTAACAGGTTGGACTAATAATTTTACTATTTGTTTCCCATATTACTCGCCCCCCCCCGCTCTCTACTCTCCACTCCATCCTCCGCTTCTCTCCCCCCTTTCCCATTCTCACCCCTCATCCCCATCCTCCAACCCCTCCCCTCCTCTGATCTCTTACCTCTCCCCATTCTCTCTGCCTTCCCCCCCGTCCCTCTTCCCCATCCCCTCCTCTCCCACCCCCGACCCATATCCTCCCCCTTCCCCCCCTCCTCCCCCCACAGGCGTGCTGTACAACCAGTTCCTCTCGCAGGTGGACTTTGAGCTGCTGCGAGACTATGCGCGGGATCTAGGCGTGCTGGTGTGGGAGAACCCCCCGAAGAGGCTGATGGTGGTGACTCCGGGAGGGCACCCGGACGTGAGGCGCTTCTGGAAGAGGCAGAAACACAGCTGAGTAAAGGGGAATAATTCCACCCTGATTGGAGGTGGGCCCAGTCTGCTGGTGAGGTACCAGCAATCCGAGTCCCCCAACACTGCAGGGCAACTGGCCAGAGCCCCAGGCAAAATTAACACAGGGGAGGGGGTTGGGGAAAGAATGTGCAAAACCCCTCCCGCCACTCCACCCGGAGTCACCCCAGTGAGGCATTTCTGTGCACTTCAAATTTTTGTAATAAAAGACGAGAAACCTTTACTGCAAACTGTATTATTCCGAGAGGCTGGGTCTGTTTTCCTGGGAGCACAGGGGATCGAGGGGGAACGTGGCTGTGCTCTACAAAATTGAGGGGTGGGGAGAGGATAGACTGGAGGAACTGTTCCCCACATTAGAGGCAGGTTCAGAGTGAGGGTTTTGGGGTGGGATATAAGGGGGGTGCCTCACATTCCCTCTGAGTCAGCGGCCTCAACAGCAACGAGAAGTCGTGCTGCAGAGGAGGGGTGGAAAATCTCAAGAAATGGTGCGGGAGGAACAGCCCAAGTCTCAACATGGACGAGGCAAAGGAGATGATCATGGAATTCAGGAGGACCAGGAACGACCACCCTTCCTTACACATCAACAGCTCTGTAGTGGAGAGAGTGGAGAGAGCAAGTTCCTCTGAGTTCATTTAACTAGTGACCGATCGTGGACCCTCAACATCTCACTTGTCAGGAAGGTGCAACAGCAGCTGCACTTTCTGGGAAAAATGAAGTGGGCAAGGCTACCGGCCACCATCACGTCAACCTTCTACAGGAGCCTCTATCAACAGTGATCTGTCCGGCTGCATCACAGTGTGGGTACGATCACTGCAGGGAAATGGATCAGAGGTCAATCCACAGGACCGTAAGCGGCAGAGAGGATCATTGGGGTCTCCCTCCCATCCCCTAATCTACCGGGATAATTGCCTGAAGAGAGCGTGCAAAATTGTTGAGGACCCCTTCCACCCTGCACACAGCTGCTCCTGTTGGGGAAGAGATAGAGGATCAGAGCCAGCTTCACCAGGCTGAGGAACAGTTTCTTCCCACGGGCAGTGGGAACGCTGAACGACCAAAGTAACTGCTCACACTGACCCTCTGAGACTCTCATATTTACTAAACAGTATTTCTTTGTGTGTTTGTATACATGAATACTTGTCTTGCATGTGTATGGTTTGTCTGTGTGTGTTATGCCTGGTTGTGTGTCCGCACGTTTTGCGCCGAGGACCGGAGAACTCTGTTTCGTTGGGTTGTACTTGTGCAATCGGGTGACAATAAACTTGATGACTCTCACCTGGAGAGTCGATGACCTGGAATAAATTGGAGACTCCCCCAGCACCAAGCGCGAGGGTAGGGTAGATCAACAGGAAGGGTGTTGGGGGGGGGGGGGGGTGAGGTCAGTAGCCCTTTTTCCACTGGCATTCCAGTTTAATTGGCCATGCAGAGCCACAGGATAGAATGAGATATCTTTATCAAAAGCCTTCTGTATGGACACCAGTTTCCCCCTTGGGTATCCATGATGAAGAACCAGCCACACAGGATTTAAAGCCATGTCGACTTTACCCTGTAACATCTTTTTGGGAATTGTTGCCAACCTTTCCCACAGCTGACCAACCCCTTCAGCCGCACGTCAGGTCAGACCTTCTCGTCAGAGAGCATAGAGACGGGCTCTTTGGTCCAACACATTTGCATCGACTGAGTTATCTCCCCGAGCTCATCCCGATGGCCTGCGTCCCGCTGTGACCACTTCTCCAGGCAGCTCACTCCACACGCCCACCATCATCTGGGTGCTCAGATTGTCAGAGAACTAGGAACAGGAGTTGGCCATTTGGCCCGTCAAGCCCTGCTCCACCATTCAATGAGATCACGACTGATCTGATGGGCTCATCTCCACTCACTTCCATTTTCCCTATATCCCTTAATTCCCCCACCATGTAAAAATCTACCCAACCTGGTCTTAAATCTATTTACTGAGATCACCTCCACTGCTTCAACAGGCAGCAAATTCCACAGATTCCTCATCCTCTGGGAAAAGCAGTTTCTCCTCATCCCCATCCTAAGCCTATTCCCCTGGATCTTGAGGCTGTGTCCCCTAGTTCTGGTCTCCCCTCACCAAATGGAACAACTGACCGACCTCTATCTTTTCCTTGCTTTCATCATTTTGTATTTTTCTAAAAGATCCCTTCTCGTTCATCTAAATCCCAGCGATCACAGTCCCAGTTGCCTCAATCTCTCCTCACAGGTTAACTCTCCCCCAATCCCTGGAATCAACCTGAACCTCCTCTAAAATCAGTCTGTCCTTCCTCGAGTACGGAGACCAGACCCGCATGCAGTTCTCCAGATGTGGCCTCACCAGGACCTTGTCCAGTTGCACCAGAACCTCCCTGCTCCTAAATTGCATCACTCCAGCAACAAGGGCCAATGTTCCATTTGACTTCTCGACAGCTGCACCTGCAAACCCACCTTTTGCAATTCTCCCACAAGCAATTCCCAAATCCTGTACGGCCGCCCACTGCAATCTCTTTCCATTTAACTAAATCAACACCAAATTGGGTTAATGCAGTCCCTGTAACTCACCAGGCTGGTTATGGAGAGTGCAGAGCAAGCAAATGGGGGGGGGGGGTGTCACACTAAAAGGATGAAGGCAGCCGGTGGGAAGAGATAAGGTTCAGCCCCCCAAGACAGTAACTCAGCTCGAGACCTGGGCTAGATCCTGACCTCTGGTAGTGTTTAATATGCTCCATAATGTGTGGGGTTAGCGTACGGGGTACGTCTGACAGTTCTTGGACTGTACTTGTTGGGAGTATGGAAGAGCGACAGGAGGCCTCAAGGCAGCATTTTGAACGCTAAAAGGTATGGACAGAGTAGACATTATGGAAGTTGTTTCCCAGTGGTTGGGGAGTAGAGAACAAGAGGCCACAACTTCAGGATTGAAGGGCACTCATTTAAAACACAGATGCAGGGGAATTTCTTTCGCCAGAGAACCTCTGCCACCATGGAAGGGTGGGTTGCTGGGTGTATTTAAGGCAGAGATTGATTGGCACATCAAATGTTATGGGGAAAAGGCAGGGGAGTGGGAGAATGGATCAGCTCACAGTGGAAAGGCAGAACAGACTCAATGGGCTGAATGGCCTGCTCCTATATCTTATACTTTCTTCTCCATTCCAAAAACCAGGTGCTGGTAGATTAATCGGCCAGACTAAATTGTCTGTGGTGGAATTAGTGTAGAATCAGCTCGAACAGACGGTTTCTGCACGTGTCCACAAGGCTGAACATAGACCATCAGAATTTATTATCACGACATTCATTGTTTTGAACCATCACAGTGTAGACATTCATATATACAACAAATTTTTAATTTTTAAAAAACCTTAAACTTTCCTCTGTTCACTTTGGACACGTCCTCTGGTGTTTGCCATCTCTCCCCTGAGGAAAAAGCACTGGCCATCCATCCTGTCTGTGCCTCCCATCATCCTGTCAACCTCTATTAAGTCACCGCTTAGCTTTTATCGCTCCAGAGAAAAGTCCCAGCTCTGCTATCCTGACCTCATGAGACTTATTCTCCAATCCTGGCAACATCCTGGTGAATCTCCTCTGCCCTCTCTCCACAGCTTCCACATCCTTCCTGTAATGAGGCGACCAGAACTGAACACAATATTCCAAGTGCAGTCTCACCAGAGATTTGTAGAGCTGTAACGTGACTTCTCGACTCTTGAACTCAATCCCCAACTAATGAAGCCCAACGTCCCATGGGCCTTCTTAACCTGCATGGCGACCTCGAGATTGGAGACCAAAGCAACTGCACACGGACTCTGCGTGGAGTTCAAATACTCTGTTTTATTTGCAGGGTTCTACAAAAGGAAGGGTGGCTGATTCAAGGTGATGTTCAGGCTTCAACCCAGGGGTTGTTCCCTGCCAGCGAGATCTTAACCATGATTGAACAGTTGCCAGCAATACAAAAACCAAAAACCCCAGAAATCTTTATTTCTTTTAAAAAAGAGAACAGAGAACTTCAAAAAAGTCACAGATCATCTTGGGGAACAAAAACATTAAAATTAAAAAAAAAGTCAGGAACTTTCTTTTCTCTGCCAGTATTTTAAAGGAAACACCAACATTCTCTGTGTACAGATAGTATTTTCACGGTGTCCTCCGCGCTACATCCCGACGGTGAGTGTAATCCGCACAAGGTACGACCCGAGTTTGTGTGTGTAGTTGGGGAACCGCGATCTTGTTACCAAATCTGCAAAAGGAAGCACATCACAGGCTGTTCAAAGACACTCTGATTGCCACAGGTGGAGGTTGCACACTTAACTGGCCTGACAAGAGCCTTCTCAGGTTAAGAACCCTGCTACTGCTGGCACTGTGGCCCAACATGTCCAAACAAAAGGGCAAACAGTTCCTGGTGGGGAAGAGAGGGGGGGGGGGGGGAAGAAAGAGAGAAGGGAGAAGAATTGAAGTAATCAAAGCCTCCCTGTTTGCCCCTGTCAGTTACCCTGGCAGCCAGTTCAGAGCCCACCACCTCAGCACAGGAGAGAAGTCCGTCACTCTGAGCTGTTTACATAAAAATCAAAGTCAAGAGGAAGTTGAGAGGGGACAAGTCTTGTTGCCGTTGATGTTAGAGCAGAGATGGGGAAGGGGAAGGTCAGGGAAAAGAGATGGAATTCACCCAGGGCTCCTGCTCCCAGTCACTTTGCCAGAGGCGACTGAATGCCGCTGTGTCCGATCCAAAAGCGAGCCTGGGTTGGCGAGGCGAGAGGAGAGCAGCTCCCTCTCCTCTCGTGGGGATGGACACTCCGACAGCTTCACCCCTCAGCAATAGCGCATTCGTACGCAACGACCAGACTCTAACCCGACGCTGCTGTCTCAGGTCTAACTGTTCCCTCAGTGCGCCGCAGCCTTTGTGCTCCAATCTCTTCCAGCTCCCCCGCTTCCCTACGCCCCTCCGAGACCTCCTCCCCTGACCCTCCGCCCCCAGTTCTGGAAATCCGCCCCTAAACCTCTCCATTTTTCTTTCCTCATTTAAGGCCTTAAAAGACCCACTGCTTCGACCAACACTTTAGTCGCTGGTTCTGCTTGGGACTTGGTGACAGAGCCTGCTCGATGAGCACACTTGTCACATGCCGCGGCAAACCTTTACTGCAATAGAGGCACTACGCACTGGCAGGATTTGTGGAAATAGGAAGACCTGTCTCCAGGAGCCGATAAACATTGCATTCCTCTTTTAGCTTGCGATCACACATCGAGCAGCCAGTCAGTTTAATTTCTGTTACTGGTGGAGCCTCCCGGCCCCTGTGTCCGCACTCTAACTGAACTTCAATCTCTCCAGCGTGGCCGCTGCTGCAGATGGCGACTGAGGAAGTGGACAAGAGCAGGAAGTTAACTCGGCAGCCGCGCTGTCTGCACGCCAGTGGGGGAAGGGGGTAGGAGGGGGATGGGGAGGGGGGGGGGGTCGTCCCCCTGCTCCTCTCCAGCTCTGGGAAGGAGGCAGTGGGGAGAGGGTGGGGGGGGGAAGGGAATGAAAGGAGGAAAGGTGGGCGGAGAGGCGTACGTGATCGCGTGTACGTTCGTGTGGCGAGAGACCCGCGCCGCGCGCTGTTCCGACACTCACCGGACAGAGAAGGGAAAATAAAACAGGATGAAGGCCACTGGGGACTCACCCCCACTTTGGAACCGCGGCCCGATGACAGGCAGGAGGGAAGGTGGGGAGTGGGGGTGGGGGAAGAGGATGGCAGGAGGGGAAGAGAAGTGAACAGTTCCAACAGAAATGTAAAACACGGAGAGGAGAAACAAGCTGCCGCGAAAGTTACCACGGATGCAACCTGAAGCTAGTCTGAGTTTCTACTGTCCACAGGCTCCGATGGTGGGAACTGGAACTGAGTTTCCAACAGGCCCAACACTGTCAAAGAGGAGGGGAGATGACACAGCAAAATTCAGTTCATTCGACAACCGCCGCGAGCTGCAGTGGTTTTTTTTTTTAAAGACGCACATGAAACCAGTCAGCGACACTATCAGACATTAAACGTCTCGACGCCCGTCGCTCGCCTCAACACCGCCGGCCAATGCACTCTGCACTCAACATGACTGGCCTGGGAGACTGCACACTCTGGGCCTCTCTTCCCTGCACGCCCTTTCCATGCAGCCGGAGAGGAAGGATGGTGCCTCCTGGATGGTCCCCACACGCTCTCCAGGGGTGACTACCCTCCAGACGGGAAGCAGGCTAGTGGTTCCTGAAAAGGGGGGGGGGGGGGGAGGGGCACGATCAGAGACATTCCTCCACTTTTCCCAACCCCCACCGTTCTTCCGCATATTCAGACCACACCACGCACGGCAACGGCATCATGGCAAATACCACCAACAACAGACGCCACGATAATTGATAAGGGTGTCTCTTGGAACTCTTCACTTCCACAATCAAACACAAACCACCACTGCCTCTCAAAAGGGCTGGAAAAGAATATGTCTTGAACAACCGTGGACCCAACAGCCTCGATCGGGTGGCAGCAAGAGGCAACCTCCCTGTCACCGGTGCTGGTTTCAGCAACTCAGGCTGGCTTGGGAACATGGGAAGGAGGACTCCCGAGTTGCTCCCAGCTCCCCACACTTGGGACCTGATAGGTTGCACAAGGGTAAAT
Organism: Narcine bancroftii; assembly: GCF_036971445.1. Classification (NCBI taxonomy): domain Eukaryota; kingdom Metazoa; phylum Chordata; class Chondrichthyes; order Torpediniformes; family Narcinidae; genus Narcine; species Narcine bancroftii. The sequence continues at coordinate 179,509,486 of NC_091470.1, read as the reverse complement.
GACCCCGGAAAGGGCCATCAGCTCCTTAGGGTGGTGGGTTCAGCAGGGAGGGAAGGTGGGATGTGTTCCTAGTGGGAGCAGAGGAGGAAATGGCAAATAGAGCACAATCAACCCCCCCCCCCCCCCCCCCACCAAAACCATGGCTGCTTGCCTCTGCTGGAATAAGTGGTGGAGAGGACGGGTTCAACTTCATCTTTGGGGGTCAAACACTGTAAATACTAGTGTAACTCAAATTTTTGGACCAATTTTTCAGGTTGACTTATACACGGATCATATTTTTGACTGTAGTTCGAACCTGGGGAAACAGCCTCCACGGGGAGAACTGTCAATCAACGTCCTCATGTCGGAGCCCTTCATCAACATAGTTCCTGGCACTAAACATCGACGCTTTCTCTCCACAAGTGCGGAGTTCCTTCTCCCACATCGCAACTATTGACTGATGCATGGGGGGGGGGGGGGGGAGGAAACGAACACTACCCATCTTCCTACCTCACAGGGATCTCTGGTTCAGGTCCAAAGGGAAACTGTTGCCTCACCACGCCGACTCCATCTGCACAGCAGCACCACGGGGCTTCAGCTTGTCTGTCCGACGCGGGCAGCCCATGGGACGTCCGCCAGAGCGGATGGAGGCACTGCAGGGCTTCAGCCTACCTGTCCAACGCCGGCACCCCACGTGACGCCGGTAGATCCGCCAAAGCAGTTGCGGAGGGTGGGGCAGCAGCACCGCAGCTGGACTCTTCCCCCAACCCCCCCCCCACCCGCACCACAGGGTCGAGAAACCTGTCAACAGCAAGGGGGAAAGCCCTGCGAACAAGCCCGCACGCACAACGGCTTCTGCCACCTCACCTGGACATGCCCAGCCCGTGTATCAGACATCGCCTTCTGCTGGCCAGCCACAAACTTCAAAGTCTTAACAATGAATAGTGAGAGACAAAAGAACAAGTTGGGGGTGAGGGATTAAACAAAAAAAAAATTTGAGGAATAATTTCTTTTCTCGAACAGGTGCAGGGCCTGAAAGGGTGGAGCAAGCAACATTCTGTGACTACGCAGTACAAATCTATACTAATTCCAACTGAATCCTAAAATTAACTAAAAATCTTCACTAACCACTGTCTAATTAACCTTCCAGTGCAAAGCTTGCTAAATAAGCCAATAGATTTAGTGACTTCGGGTCATTGTTCAGGACAGTCGGACATTGTTCAGGACACATAATGCCTAAAGTGGAGAGGAGCAGTTCTCCTGCCGGGGAGGGGGGGGGGGGGGGGGGGGGAGTGGCAGCGTCACTCATCTGCCAAGAGATCTGTACTTCCAAGTGTGACTGTGAGATGGGTTTGAAGGAGAGCCCGAGGGCCCACGTTCTGAGCCGTGAGATCTTGCGGTCATCTCTCCCATGATTCACAAAACTGAGGGTGGTTGAGGAGGGACTGGGACTAGGGCAGAGGAGGCAGTCCTCAGCAAGGAATGTAAGGCCGCCAGGCCATGGATTTGCAGGCAACCCAGGGAAATGGAAAAAGGGAGGGTGGTGTTGAAGTAAAGCACCAAGGTGTTATTTAACAGAAGTCATTCACCTCTTACAAAGCTGTACGTTATGGCTGGAACAACTTTCTTGTACTTCATTGACCGCTGGGAGCAGAATCCCAGGAACTGGGAGCAAGAAGGAAGTATGGCCCAAAATATTAAGAGCCATCGTTCAGTGACCTCAAGCGTAGAGAGGTGTTCAGGGTCGCACCCGTAATGCGACAAGGGAGGGGAGAGTGTAATACACAATGGACGATGGTTGGTGGATGCCCAGAGCTGAACTCTACACAACCCAAACTGGTTGCTGTGTGGACATTTGTAAGGTAGAGGGACAAAGCACCAGTGCCAGGAACAGCTGTCAAGCTGTAGTGTTTATGACCTCGGCCTGGGGAAAGGCAGATTTTTTTTGGAAAACTGGGGACGGGTCGTCTAGTTTCACCCCCGACAGTCCCGACCGAAGAGGCTGGAGGTGGGCAGGAGCCTGGAGACCCTCCGCCGCCACACAAACGCGAGGCGCGGTGAAGAAAGGACAGCCGTCGCTTCGTTACTCGTCGCTGAGACGGAAGGCGTTGACCTACCACAGGACAGGGGATTAGCCAGGGAAGAATGTCAGGACCGAGGCCGGCTCTCTGGGAGGCGTCGTGCGTCAGAAGAGGCGCGATCCGACTGCAGATGTGGGGGCGGGTGGAGGGAAGCTCCTCGCCTCCTCCTCCTCCTCTCCCTCCGAGGCAGGCAGGCGGAAGGATGGAGGGCACCTGAGGATGAGAAAGCAGGGACCGACACTGCGAGAGCTTCGATTCTCCACGTCGTAGAAGCAGTCAGACCCAAAAAAACCCTCCTCGCACATGCACACAACAGGACGTTCCGAGGGCTCTCTCCGGAATCTGTTCACGGGAAGAGCTGTCCCAACCGCGAAGTTGGAGGGGCGGGGGAGGACTGCGGTGATGCCGAACTTGGGGAAGGGCCCCGGGTGGGTTCTCACTCACCTTTCTCAGTTAGTAAGCAGAGTAATGGGCCTGGCTTGCGTAGGATTCACCCGCAGCGCTGTTGGCACCAGTGTCGCCATACTCGAAGCTGTAGGCGTAATCGGCGCCGGCGTAGTTGCCACTGGTGTAGTCGGCGCTGGTGGTGGCCGCCGAGGCTCCGTAACCGGCGTACTCTTGGGCAGCGTAGCGGGCGGCGGCGGCAGCATAGTCGGAGGCGGTGGCAGAGGCAGTGGCAGCCGCAGCGTACTCCGTGGCGGCCGTAGCATAGTCGGTGACAGTCGACACCACAGCCCGGCGCAGGGGGCTCCGGTCCCGGCCGTAGTACGTGGGCGGCTGGGAGATGGCACCCTGGCTGTAGGCCTCTAGCGCTTTTGGCATGCGCTCCCTCAAGCTGGCGCCGTAGGCCCCCAGCTGTGTGCCCCAGCGGTCAGGGTAGGGCGTCCCCACTGCCCCATATGCCCCTGCCCGGTACTTCTCATAGTAGTCGACGTAGCGGCTGTCATAGAAGGCTTGGTCCCCGTAGCGGGCGGGCAGGGTGTAGGGGTCCAGGTAGTCGGTGGTGAACCCCACTCCCAGATCCTGTCGGTCTGTCGGGCACTCCTTGGACCAGTGGCCGTCTTTACCGCACCGGAAGCAGGTATTCTTCTCACCCATCCCCGGCTGCACTCGCAGCCGGCTCTTGGATAGCTCAACGTGTATTCGTTTGCCTGCAGCAGAGAGAAGGAGATTCCCAGTTAATTACACAGAATTGGGAAGCCGAGACAATTCCTTCCCATTAAAGGACTGTTGCTAGGACTTCCAGAGTATTCCCCACAGAAGCAAGATTCAGTAATGCCGTGAAAGGTGGAAGTAGGACAATTCCTTGAGGGGGCGGAGGCTTCAAAGGAAGCACAGAAAATGGCCCCGACAGTTCCCTCCCAATGATCTCAGTCCCGATTCTACCAGTGACAGCACAGCTACAGCCAGTCACTTCACTGTTGCGGCTGCTCAATGAGGTTTGCACCTGACCTATGGCCTGCTCAGAGTCCGACATCCAGAACCATTGGAAGTCCATCAACTCAGTGAAAGACGCCCTTGGTTCTGCCCAAAACCCATTGGTCTTCCAGAACACGGAGATGTCAGTGAAGTGAACGCTGCTGACTGGCTGTGGGAGTACGTGCTGAGGGACGCATTGAGGCTTGGGGTAGACAACGCGAGGGCGCCATGGGGAAGGTCCTGTTTAAAGTCCTCCCATTACCAGGCATTGAGGGGCGAAGACTGAGGGGAAGTCTGTCAAACAAATGCGGTGCCAAAGAAGTGGTAATAGTGTAAACAGAATCAAATGTAACAATTAACAGCGATGGGAATGTATGGATAAAAGTAAGAGTGGGAACAGACTTTAAATGGTTTTCCTTTAGTAAATAATTTATTGTGTATTAAGTTAAAACACAAAAGTTTGTAGACACTATGGTTGAAGTAAAAACACAATGCTGGAGAAACTCAGCAGGTCAAACAGTGTCCTTTATATAGCATAGATAAAGATGCACAAGGTTACATATCTTTACCGTTGCTGTCTGACCTGCTGAGTTTCTCTAGCATTGTTTTTTTATTGTGAATAAAGTGAGAGGTCTCTTGCCTGTGAAAACGGACCCCAGGGGCAGTTAGTGGGTAGGATCCCGTCGAAGAAGAAACCTGACACAGCTTAGAGTTTCAATAGTGCCTCAGCATAGATGGACGAGAGCAACTGAGGGAAAAATCAGCACACAATGTAGATTTAGCAGCTGAACTGCAGTCGGGGTGGTCTTGGATAATGCTACAAGAGGGGATTAGTTACTGGCAAAGATCACTCCCGTTTATAAAAAAAAAGCTCAGCTCTGGATAAAACAGGAACCCAGAACACCAAATGGTCTGCAGCAGTCAGAGAATGTTCCCGGGTACAGGTGACAAAAGGCATTGGCTTGCTTCCAATATTTTGACAGGGAAAAATTCTGCTCTGTCCTGGATAATCTTTTAGATGAAAAACACGATCGGGAAGAGGTCAAAGGGAGATTTATGGGACTGCAAGAGATGTCGTCGCGGGCATTTTTCAAGCCATCCAAACCCAACCACAGCACAAAGTCTGAGAAAAGTGCGTGGTCAAACTGTGTTTGAAGGGCAAGAACGCAGGGGAAAGTGAGCGACTGTTCTTACAGAATGACAGGTTTGTGGGAAATGGGCACAGAATTTGTGGCGACAGTGCATTTTTGGACAGATCCAAGAGTTTGAGGACGCTCAGTGCACCATAACGGAGGTCAAGTTGATTTCTGAAGTAAAGGGTGATGATTGTGGGAGGCAAAGTTAGTTCAGCTTTAGTGCAACGCAGTTACAGTGCCAGCAACAGGGGTTCAAATCCCACGCTCTCTGTAAGGAGTTTGTACTGTGCTGTGAATAAAATTTAAGTGTTCTTTCGTTCCTCCATTAATAGGCTTGATAGGACTGTAATGCTAACTCTGTGCTCCCATCCACCTTCGGAAACTACGGCCCTGAAAAACAGTTTGACTGTGCTTCCTGGACCCTTTGCTCATGTGGACCCTTGAGGGAGGCTAGTAAAGAAATTGCAGGGGCTCTGGCAGAAATATTTAAAATGTCCTTAGCCACAGGTGTGGTGCAGGAGGACTGGAGGGCAGCACGCAGTGTTCCGCAGTTTAAAAAAAGGCACCAAAAGAAACCCTGGAAATTATAGGCTGGTGAGTCCAACTTTAGTAGTAAATGAATTATTGGAAGGTGTTCGAAGAGATCGGATATACAATTATTTGGATAGTCAATGTGGCTTTACGTGTGGCAGGTCATGTTTAACCAATTTAGAGTTTTTTGTGGTTACCAATAAAGTAGATGAAGGCTGTGGATGTTGTCTACATGGACTTTAGTAAGGCCTTTGACAAGGTCTCTCAGGAAGGTTCAGACGCTAATTATTCATGGTGAAGTAGTGAACTGGATTCGACAATGGCTGGATGGGGGAAGCCAGAGAGTGGTGGTGGATGGTTGCTTCTCAGACTGGAGTCCTGTGACTAGTGGTGTGCCTCAGGAATCGGTGCTGGGTCCATTGCTGTTTGCCATCTCTATCAATGATCTGGATGATAATGTGGTAAATTGGATCTGCAAGTTTGCAGATGACACTAAGATTGGAGACGTTGTGGACAGTGAAGGTTTTCAAGGCTTGCAGAGGGATCTGAACCAGCTGGAAAAATTGGAGATGGAATTTATTCTATGTGATTCAAGAGGTTCTGATACACTAAAACAACCCAACATGAATTAAAACCGGGGCATGATATCCCCATTGGTCCGATTGTGGACCTGACAGCCCCAAGACAGGGCCACACACCTGTGCCCCATAGCCACATCACCTTTTAGCTCAGTGCCATCCAGTCCCTTGATGGCTGCCATCGCGTCGTCCCCTCTCTCCATGTGCACAAAGGCGTAATCCTTGATGATATCGCACTCCAGGACAGTGCCGTACTCCTCAAACTTGGCCTGCAGCTCCTGGCTGGTGCAGGTGGGGCTCACCTTGCCCACGTGCAGCTTGGTGGATGACTTGGTTGTGCTCTTGCTGGCCTCAACATTGATGGCCACCCCGTGCAGCTTGCAGTGGTGCAGGTTCTCAATGGCCACCTTGGCCGCTTCCTTGTTGTCCATGTGCACAAACCCATAGTTCTGTTCGGGAGGAAACGGAGACTAATGTGTGGTAATATTAGTGAATGGAGTGTAGGCCCACATGATCCCTGGCCAAGGGGGTGTTTTAGTTACCGCATATACCTGTGCAGTAGTCGTGTTTTTTTGTCCAATTTTTTTAGGATCTAATTTGTGGGAGGCTTGATTTTTACACGGATCATTCTTTTGACCATAGTAAGTACCTTCGTTGCTCAAAGCGTCGGGAACTCGGATAGGCGGGACCAAGTGGTAAGTACGCAGTCAGGAGCTTGTATGGGCTGGCGGCCGGGACCTAGGAGTTTGTAGCTAAAGTATCAGGAGCTCTGGTGGGCAGATGGCCAAGGCGAAGATACACGGTCAGGGCATCAGGAGCTCGGATGGGCAGAGATCCACTTTCGGGCATCAGGAGCTCAGATGGGCGGGTGGTCAGGGTGAGGATTCACAGTCTGGGTGTCGGATATCTGGCGGAGGGGGTGGTTGGGGCATCAGGAGCTCGGATGAGCGGACAGCTGGGGCGAGGATCTGCGGCTGGGGCAATGGGAGCTCGGATGGGCGAGTAGCTTGGGTTAAAAATGGCGTGGGGGGGAGGAAGATCAACTATTATACATGAGTATATACAGTCGTTGAAAGGGGGCGCCAGGGTCCACCCAAGCTGAAGGAGGAGGTGAAGACAGGTCACCATCTTCATGCTAACCTCCATCCCCTCCATCTACACCTCCTGCTGTCAAGGAGAGACAGCCAGCACACAAAGGACCCATGCCTCCTAAACACATTCCCCTCCCTCCTCCTACCTGTGGGAATAAGAGTGTGCCTGATAATCAATTTTAATTAAAGCCCTCTTGTAGCTTGCTGCTTTGTGACAGAATGTTAGAGTGCTAGAGGCGAATCCGTGGACACGTTGAATCTGGGCAGGGGCGGGGGGAATCTCTCTCTCCGATTGCAAGTCAGACAGCAAAAGGCAATTCCTGTCGGTTGCAAAACTGTCTGCCTTGCAGCAGGCAAAGTTTCTTGTAATAGGGCACTGTTTTATTACTATGATAATAAAGTGAATCTTTCAGCTGTTGCTGTCAGGAAAGAGATGCAGGGACAGCTCCACCAGACTGAGGAACAGCTTCTTTCCATGGGCCAGCGAGAACGCTGACCCTCCAAGAGGCTCACTGATACAAAGCTCTATTTATCCACAACAAAATACTTGTCCTTGCATGTATTTACGGGCATTCTATCCAGTTGTGTCTGCGAACTTTGCACCGAGGACTGGAGAACGTCATCTCGTCGGGCTGCGCTTGTGCAACCGGGTTACAACTTTCCTTTTCAATATTATCTATGAGAATATCATTAAGGTGTCAACTGTTCACTCTGCGACGGGAGCCTGAAAGTTTGCAGGTCATCCTTGCGCAGTGGCCGCGCTAATCTCTGGATCATTCCAATTTTAATATACGTCCTGCCGATGCCACCATATCCCTGAATGACCAATACGGCCTGACTTTACCTTTTGTGCTCAATTATTTGTATTAGTGCACTGCAATACATCTTGCCCCCTGACATTGCCGCAAAACACCATATTTCATGACCATAAATTCTGATTTAATGCTTTGGAGTGAATTAAGCAATTAATTATGGCTATGTTTTGGATTTACAGGTTATGGTGTATGATTTAGGCCATTTACTAGTTGATTATGTGTTGATTTTTTAATTAAACTCTATAAAAACTTTTTTAAAACTTGGAATAGGACCCAGAGAAGCTGTTCTGTTGCTCCACTGACGTCATTCGCGGACGGTGCCACTCAGCCGGTTGCCACGGCAGCCGACCCCTCCTCCTCCTCCCCCCCCCCCCCCCTTTTACCTTGATGAGGTCGCACTCGCTCACGTCGCCGTACTTCTCGAAGAGCGCGCGGATCTCGTCGGAGGTGGTCGGTCGCGGCAGGTTCCCGACGAAAATCTTCACCATGGTGCCCGGGGGGCGAGGTGGCGGTGGGTCGGGTCGGGTTGGGGAGACGAGGAGGATGGACAGCTGCTTCGGAGAGAAAAAGGCCCAGCCGCACTCACCCCTCTGCCCCGTCTCTCGCCGTGACGCGAAATGGCGTCCGTGGACTCGCGGCGGGGGGGCTTAAACCCCGCCTCTGCCCTCGCCCCATTGGCTTCGTCCCGGGGGGCGGGCCGGACTAGCGCCCGTTGGAGCGCTCAGCGCATCAATCTTCCTACCCTGCATATGAGTGGCTCACCTCAGCGTCAATTATCTCGGGGCCTCCTCCTCTGCCAGCAACCTCGCTTTTACTGTCTGCTCTGGCGGTGAAAAGTCACAGAAAAATGAGCACGAAAGGAGAAAAGACTGAAATCCGCATTTATAACGATTTCTGACAAGAATTTCTCAGATTTTCTGCTCAAATGGAAGTTGCATGATTTCTGTGACGGTTGGGGCGCCGCCATCTTTTGTCCTGGCAACAGTTAGGGTGTCGCCACATTTCTTCTTGGCCTCAGGAGCTTTGGCCAACACGTGGCTCCCTGGTAGAACTTAGTTGGGTTTGGGAATGGTAATGCCATTGGAAAGAAATTCCAGGGGTTTGGTGGAAGATCACGAAAGATATTGTTGCCGTCCAAGACTAAATTAAATTCTGATATAGTCTAAAGCCACCAAGAGTCAAGGTCCCTGCATGTGCGGCCTAATAGGAAGGTCCTCAGGTGCTGGAGATGCACAGCAGGGCCAATGACTATTTTTCTCAAGCAAAATATTTCAGTAACAATTGCTCAAGAGCAGTGATTATCAACCTTCCCTTCCCACCCACACCCAAACTTAAGCAATCCCTTACTAATCACAGAGTACTGATGGCATAGGGATTACTTAAGATGGACTGTCAGTTGGAAAACCACTGGTGTAGATGGAGTCACGGTTTTTCTCCCAGAGTTGATGCAGACCACTGTAAAAGGGTGGGGGGTGGAGGCTGTTTAATGATCAGTATAGGTCAATTGGGGCAAAGGGACTTTCTGGACTGCATGACACTCCCAACTCTTGGTGTAATGTTATATGGCCTTTCCCCTGTGCTGCGCCACTCCGGAGGTGTACAATCTAGTGATCATTACGGGATCAGAGGCGGAGAGGGTGAGCAAACATAAGTTCCCGGGCGTTACTCTCTTGGAAGATATTTCCTGGACTTGACACACGAATGGCATCGTGAAGAAAGCTCGTCAGCGCCTCGACTTCCTCCGGAGTTTGTGGAGGTTCAGTACGACACTGGAAGCCCTGGAAAATGTCTACAGAGGTGTGGAGGAAAGTGTGCCAGACCGCCACGCAGCTAGTCAGCACACTTTCCATCACATATCTGTAGAAATTTGCCAGGGTTTCTGATGTAATACTCAAGACTTGCACCACCAGGTTCAGGAACAGCTGCTCCCCGTCCACCATCATATTCCTCAACAACAAACTCAATCAGGGACTCATTTAAAGGACTCGGACTTTGCACGTTATTTCTTACAAAATACTTATTTTTTGGACTGCAGTTTGTTTGCATTGCCTTCTTGTTTATATTTCTCTCTTTTGAACAGAATCAGAATTTATTGCCATAAACACGTCACAGTGCCATTTGCATATAAAAATAAATAAATTATTGGGGGAAAAAAAGAGAAAGTCAGGCCGTGTCTGTGGTCCATTTTCCGTTCGGGAATCTGATGGTGGGGGGGGGAAGAAGCCGTCCTTGTGAGGCCGGGTGTTTGTCTTCAGGCTCCTGCACCTCCTTCCCGATGGTAGCAGAGTGAAGAGGGCCTGGCCTGGGTAGTGGGGATAGAGTTAGGTAATATTCAAAAAAACTTCTAACTTGGAAATATGTAAAAAGTAACCTCTGCTAATAGGGTGCATCGCCTGTATAAATTAATATTTGTGAACTGTCTAACATTCTTTCGTGTTTGTTTCCAATTACAATCGGTTCCCGCACTCCCTTATAATTTTTTTTTCTTATTAATTATTGTGTTGATAAAAGATTGTTTGCAAACCCTTGTGTCCAGACACATCTCTCTTTAAACTCACCGAACTTGACCTTTTCTCAATGAAACAAAAATCATCAAGAATTCCTCCTATTGCTAAACCCATGCATCACGAACATTGCATTTTTAGGTGAATTTAAATTCTTGGGAGTCACTCTCGCGGACGATCTTTCCTGGACCCGACACCTGAATTACATCGTGAAGAAAGCTCGTCAGCATCTTGACTTCCTCAGGAGTTTGTGGAGGTTCGATACAATATAGAATATAGAACACTGCAGCACAGTATAGGCCTTTCAGCCCTCGATGTTGTGCCAACCCATATATTATATTAAAAAATGTACTAAGCCCTCCCTACCCCATAACCCTCTGTCTTTCTTCCATCCATGTGCCTGTCTTAAATACCTCCTATTTTTTCAGCTTCCAACACCATCCCCTGGGAAGGCATTCTAGGCCCCCACAACTCTCTGTGTAAAATACGTGCCCTTGACTTCCCTCCCTTCAATTTGTACAGACGTCCTCTGGTGTTTGCTATTCTTGCCCTGGGAAACAGGCACTGGCCATCCACCTTATGCCTCTCAGAATCTTGTAGACCTCTATTAAGTCTCTTCTCATCCTTCTACGCTCCATAGAGAAAAATCCCAGCTCTGATAACCTTGCCTCATAAGACATATTCTCTAATCCAGGCAACATTTTGGTGAATCTCCTCTGACCCCTCCTGTAATGAGGTGACCAGAGCTGAACACAATACTCCAAGGGTTGTCTCACCAGAGATTTGTAGAGCTGCAACATGACCTCTCTACTGAATTTAGTCCCCCTAATGAAACCCAGCGTCCCACAGGCCTTCTTAAACATTCTATCAACCTATGCAGCGACCTTGATGGGTGTATGGATTTGAACCCTAACGTTCTTCTGATAATCTGACAATGGAAACTCTGGCAAATTTCTTCAGAGGTGTGGTGGAAAGTGCGCTGACTGACTGCATCATGTCCTGGTACGGGGACACCAAATCCTCCAAACGTAAAGCCTTGCAAAAGGTAGTGAACGCAGCCCAGGACGTCTCAGGCAGACCCTCTCCACTATCGAGAACATCTCCAGGGATGCTGCCGTTGGAGAGCGACAGGAATCGTCAAAGGCCCGCGCCACCTGGCACACGCTCTGTTCTCGCTGCTGGCATCAGGAAAGGGGGAAAACATCCAGGAGCCTGAAGTGAGAACCCAGCAGCACAAGGATGGGTTCTCTCCCCCCCACCACCCCAACCCCCTGCCACATCAGATTCCTTAATGATCAACCAACCCAAGACACGGCCTCACTTTTCGTGCACTATTATTGCTTTTTTTAAATAGGAATGTTACAGGATGGTTAGAATATGAACGTTTGCACCACGATGCGTGTGCAAAGTACCGAATTTCATGGCAATAAATTCTGATTCTGAAGACCAGCGGCACAAGGACAGCTCCTTCCCGGCTGCCATCAGATTCCTGAACCAAAGACACTCTTACTTTTCGTGCACTGTTAAATTGAATTTGTTTTTATGGTAGAATATGATTGCTGCAGAACACCGAATTCTGATTTAACTTTGGCGGCTTTATTGATTTTTCTCCCTCTCTCTGTTGCACAGTCAGTTTGTTTACATTTCTTTATCTGTGCACAGCTCTCTTATTGTACTGCCAATAAGGGGTCATTATTGACTGTAAATCTGACCGGGGTTGGCGGGGGTGGGGGGGGAGGGGGGGGCTGTAATAAAGAACCTCCCTTCCCTGAGGGCTGCTTCAGCCTGGCCACTTCCTGCATCAAAGATGGCGACTTCCATTTCTGCATCGCCAACATTAAACATGGCGGTGGGAAGACTGCCGGGTGAGCACCGGAAGTAGGGAAGCGGGGGGAGTGGACAGGCGGCGGACCGGGGCCGAGGTTCCAGGGAAGGTGTGTTCGATGGCGCTGGGGTGACCGGGTTGGGGGTGGGGGGTGGTGGTTGGGGAGGAGGCTCAGGTAAAGGGACCTTTTTCACCAGGAACTGGGGTCTTCCCCTCGCACCACGTGGCCTCGAGGGGGGAGGGGAGGGGGGATCCCCTCAGCTGTGAGTGAGGATCCCCTCAGCTGTGAGTGAGGATCCCCTCAGCTGTGAGTGAGGATCCCCTCACCTGTGAGTGAGGGAACCCAGCCTGTCAAGGTGGGGCTGGCTGATCCGTGGTCTCCCCTGCCTCCAACCTGCTCACTGCAGCTGATGAATGAACCCTCCGCCTTGGCTCTGTAGGAAGCAGAGAGTAGTCGGGGATGGAAAATGTGCTGCCTGAGGGTCAGTGGCCAGGGGAGTTCCCAGAATCGGGGTCCATTGTCATCAAACTCGGTGTTGTGCGGCAACGTCCCAGTGCAAACATCCGTATTCCAACCATCTGCCCACGTTACTATAAAAGAAACTAAATTTAATAGTGCACGAAAAGTTTGGTTCATTGATCATTCAGGAATCTGATGGCGGAGGGGAAGAAGCCGTCGTCGTGCTCATCTTCAGGCTCCTGTACCTCCTTCGCGATGGTAGCAGAGTGAAGAGGGCATGGCCTGGGTGGTGGGGTCATGGAGGATAGGGGCTGCTTTTTTAAGACACTGCCTCGTGTCGATGTCCTCAATGGAGTGAAGTCTGGTGACCGTGATGTTGCAGGCCGAGTTAACAACCCTCTGGAGTTTATTCTTTTCCTGAGAATTGGCTCTTCCGTACCAGTCAGTGATGCAGCCAGTCAAAATGTTCTCCGCAGTCCACCTGTAGAAGTTTACAAGAGTTATCAGTGACATACCGAATCTACTCAGACACCTCACAAACCTCACAAAGTACAGTTGCTGACAAGCCTTCTTTGTGATTGCATCGACCTGGAGGCTCCAGGACAGATCATTGGAGATGTTGACACCCAGGAATTTGAAGTTCTTGACCCTCTCCACTACTGAGCCCTCGATGAGGATTGGGTCGTGTTCCCCTGATTTCTTCCTGAAATCCCCAATCATCTCCTTGGTTTTGCTGACGTTGAGCAGCACAAGGATGTCATTACGCCATTCAACGAGCTGATCTGTCTTCATCCTGTGTGCTTCCTCATTCTGCAGTGATCTGTTCTGGGACCCCTGCTGGGGACTGTTCGGAGGGTGGTGGGGGGGGTGGTTTAATGTGGTGAGTAACAGATTCCTGGGTGTAAACTACAAGCTGTGGACTAATTGAGAGGTTCAAAGGAATTTGTACTTGGGAAATAACAGATCCCTGAGTGTGAGGTACAGGCTGGGGACTAATCGAGGGGTTCAGTGGGGTTTATACATGATGAATAACAGATCCCTTATGGTAGACAAAAGTTAAAGGATTTCATGTATGTTACATTCAAAAGGTAGTATTACGTGACAATAATGGAACCTTTACCTTGTATTGGCATCGTGATTGGCACAGACATGATGGGCCAAATGGCCCGTTCCAATGCTGTGCTACTCACTGGAGATGAGAGGATGGTAATGGAACACATTCCCTGCTGTAGGACCCTTTTGGTTTGTGATGATGGTTCAGTACCTCGACCTTGGACACTCGATGCTGGTACTGTGGCCAGCTGGTAGTGCCATTGCCTCGCCACTCCCCAGACTATGTTTGATTTCCCCACCTCTGGCACTGTCTGTGTGGAGTTTGCAAGTTCCCTTTGGGTTCAGTTTCCCCCCACAATGTTGTCTGTGTGGAGTTTGCACATTTCCCCCAGGTTATATCTCCACTGATGCTGTCTTTGTGGAGTTTGCACTCTCCCCTGGGTTCAAATCCCACTGGCACTGTCTGTGTGGAATTTGGACGTTCCCTTTGGGTTCAATCTCCACAATGTTGTCTGCGTGGAGTTTGCATGTTCCCTTTGGGTTCGAATCCCACCAGCACAGCCTTTGTGAAGTTTGCACGCTCCCCCTGTAGGTGCTCTGCTTTCTTCCTGAATGCTGAGTGTTTATTGGTCACTGTAAATCACTGCGGGAAGGGTCTGAAAGTGATGGTGGGGGATGGAAATATGGAGAGTTAGCAGTAACCTGACAGGCCAAGTAGCTGTTGTGTGATTGGGAGCCTCTCTGGTGGTTGTACTGATGCGTTACTCCTCTCTCTCTCTCTCTCTCCTCCGCAGAGATCACCGTCACGGTGACCTCCCAGCCGAGTATCAGCTACTGGCGCCCAGAGTTGTTCTCACCCCACCCCCACCCCCCCCACAGTCCCACCCCCGGTGCAGATGGAACGAGACGCCGAGCGCAGTGGGATGTCAGAGGCAGCGGGCGCGTCGGCGACCGTCACTGAGACTGTGGATGGAACCCAGCCTGCAGACATGGTGAGTGCCCCTTCTGGCACTGTCCCTGTGGCTCCAGAGACCCCTGGTGGGTTGGGGTTTGTCCTAGACAGGGAGGGGGACCCTGGGGTCCACGGCGATGAGGATGGGCTTCCTCAACTTGGAAAAATCCAAGTAAAATCCCCAAAATCTGGACTGCTCGAGGATTATGTCGGTCCAGATTTCTTGGACTCTCAGGCAGTTCTTTTAATATTTAAATTGAAGGGGGAATAAAGAGGTAACAAAAATGGCAGCGCTTTCGCTGATTAGACCTGCGGAGAGCAGGGATTGAAGACACAGCACTCCTCCACAGGGTCCATCCGCTGAGGAGAGCAGGGAGCAGAGACACAGCACTCCCCCGCAGGGTCCAACTGCCCAGTTCCACCGCTGTTGGCTCTGTACAGGCTTTGAACGACCCGTTAAAGGAGCCGACAGTGTTTAATTTTAAAATCCCACGACTGTGGGGTCCGAGCCCAAGATGGCAACACCTGTGAACGGCAACGGCTTCCAAGGGTTGTAGACTCCAAGGATATGTGGGACTGTGTCAGGACACCAGCATATGAGGAGTCCACTCCCTGGCTGAGAAGAAGAAACAGAGGACAGGGAGCTTGAGTGAGTTGGGGATCGTTTCGATGCTGGGATACCCAAGGGTTAAATCTGTGTTCCAGGACATTGACCTGCTCCTCTCCGTCTATCCTGTTCCCAGGAAAACCGCAGCCTCACCATCCGGTTGAGGAAACGCAAGACCCACAAGAAGGTGGAGTGGTCGAGTGACACGGTGGACAATGAGCACCTGGGACGCCGCTCATCCAAGTGTAAGTGCGCTGTTTGCACAGGCCCGCACCACATCCCTCTGCCTCCGCCAGGCCCCCTTCCATCCTCCTCCATTGGGACCTCCTTCCTCCTGTGGCCCCCCTCCTTCCTTCTCCGACCCCACTTCCCTCATCCTCCATGCCCCTCTCACTCCTCCTCCGGCCCCCCCTCCCTCCTTGGGGCTCCCTCCTCTAGGCCCAACTCTTTCTCCTCTGGCCCCTCCCTCCTCCTCCGGCCCCCTCCCACCTTCTAGGGGCTTCCTCCTCCAGGCCCACCCCTTCCTCCGTCCCCTCTCCCTCCCCAGCACCCTTTCTCCCCTCCTCTGGCCCCCCTCTCTCTTTCTTGGGGCTCCCTGCTCCAGGCCTACCCCTTCCTCTTCCGGCTCCCCTCCCTCCTTCTCCGGGTCTCCTCCCTCCTCCAGCCCGCCTCCCTCCTCTGGGCCCCCCCTTCCTCCTCTGACTCCCCTCCTACTTCCTCTGGGCCACCCGCCACCACCCCCATCCCACCCCAGCGGCTCCACCTTCCCCTAGCGGACCCCCGAACCCCAACGAGCCCCTTGTTCCTTAAACCATGTCATAGGAGCAGATATATGCCATTCAGCCCATCGAGTCTGACCCACCATTCAATCGTGAGCTGATCCATTTCCCCACTGCCCAGCCTTCTCCCCATAACTTTTGATGCGCTGGTTAATCAAGAACCTATCAATCTCTGCCTTAAATACCCCGAATGACCCGGCCTCCACAACCACCCATGGCCACAAATTCCACAGATTCACCTCCCTCTGACTGAAGAAATTCCTCCGCTTCTCTCATCTAAGCGGACGCCTTTCAATCCTGAAGTTGTGCCCTCTTGACCTGGATTCCTCCCACCATGGGGAACAACCTTCCTACATCTACTCTATCCACGTCTTCCAACATTTGACATGTTTCAATGAGATCCTCCCACCCTTCATTCTCCTAAATCCCAACGAATACAGGCCATGAGCTGTCGAACACTCCTCGTACAATAACCCATTCATTCCCGGAATCATCCTTGCGAACCTCCTCGGTTCTCCGGTCCTCGGTGAGACACACAACCAGACATTTCACACATACGGAGATTGATGGGTTCTTGATTAGCCAGGGCATCGAGAGTTATGGGGAGAAGGCCGGGCAGTGGGGCCAAGTGGGAGAATGGATCAGCTCATGATGGAATGACAAGGCAGACTCAATGGGTTGAATTTAAAACACTCAGTTGCTGGAGAAACTCAGCAGGTCACACAGTGTCCATTATGTAGCAAAGGTAAAGATACAGAACCGACATTTCGGGCTCGAGCCCTTCGTCAAACCATCTGCTCTTGCATCTCACACGGGGCTTCTCGCCCGACTGCAGGCTGCTGCATTTACGAGAAGCCACGGGCCTTTGGGGAAAGCTCGTCGGAGAGCGAGGATGAAGATGTCGGCTGCGGGAACGCCCACTGCGTCAGGGGCCACAAGAAGCCGTTCGCCGGAGGCAGCCAGCATCCCGGGGAACCCGGGCGGCACCCCAATCACGGACTCAGCGACCCACCCGAGAACTGATGAGGCGGGGCCAGCCTGAGCGGACAGGATCCCTCTCCACCTGTCCCACCCCTCCCCAATGTCTGGCTCGGCACACTGGCCACAAAGTCTGCTTTTCTTTAGAGGAAAGGGTTTTTTTAAAAAAAACACATGATGTGTAAATTTGTAATTTATTTAAGCAGGAACCTTCTTGCCACTGCTGTGGATCCTGGATGAGTGCATGCAGCCATTGGACCTGCAGTCCTGCCAATCAAGCTTGCACGGTGTAGATAATTCTGAAGCTGATTGGCTGTTGGGGGAGGGGTGGGAGGGGAGAGGCAGGCAGGGTGATCAGAGCAGGGCATGGGCTCAGGAGGACCCTCGGGGGGGGGGGGGGTGTTGGTCCTTGGAAGTGGAAGGCAGTCGGAGTTCCGGGCCTGAGCCCTTCCCGGGGGAGGGTGGGAGAAGAGGCGGATCCCAGGACAGAAAGGTGATTGGGCAGATGTTCCTGGGTGGGGAGGAGCTCAGAGCCCGGGGGGAAGGGGGAAGCGTCTGGTGCGGTCTGCATTCCCTCTTACCCTCCCCCTCTCTTTCACCCCCCCTCCCCCCAACACGATCAGACGAACCAAAATAAACTATCTCGCTGAACACGAAACAGAGGGGATCGTCAAATCATGTGGGTGCTGGGGCAACTGGGTGGCACAACACACACTAGGGGAGGGCGGGGGGGGGGTAGGGGCGCCGAGGGTCTGTCTCCACACCGGCAACGTCCGTCTCTTGACCGCGACAGGAACGTGGGTGACAACACCAGCCTCCGAGTTGCCCTTCCCAGTGCCCAGCTGTTTGTGGGGGGCTGTATCAGAGGGTGACCCTTAAACCAAATACTGTCTCCATCTACCTCCATTCCACGCCTTCCCTCCTCCGTTGACATCTCCACTGTTAGAAAGAGATGGCATCGTTGCTCCAGGTCTTTAAAATATGTTTAGGAGAACTGCAAAGTAACGGGCCCCTCCGGCTCACGAGCCTGGGCCACTCAATTACACCTACACCTACAATCCCCACACATTTTGAAGGGTGGGAGGAAACCAGAGGCCCTGGGGAAAACCCACCCAGATATGGGGGGGGGGGGGGGGGGGGGAGGAAGAATAGTGGGTCTGGACACAGGCTGAAAGCAGAAATAAATGTAAAGGCTCCGTTATTGTCACGTACTACTACATTTAGAAGGTAACATTTGTGACAATCTTTGACTTTTGTCAACTGGAAGGCAGGCTGAGAGTCGCCACTTTATCCAGCACCCCTCACAGGAACCTGGTGTTCCGAGGTGGTCTCCCCTCCGAGTACTGACCCATCCTGAGCCTGCTTAACGACCGAGATCAGACAATCCCAGGCGCTGATCTTTATTGAAACATACGCAAGGGTGTCAATTGCAATAGGGAGAATACATGCAGGTATTCCCAATCACACAACACGGGGCAGGCAGTCACATCGGATTTGGCACAGGCGATCCCAGCAACTGTTCATGCGGACTTAATCACAACCAAGGACTACAATACACTTCCCCACATTCCTGGTCTAACGTGGGCATGGCTCAGATGCTCTACGACAGAGAACAATAACCCTGATCTCCATGTAGTGTACACCTGACCAGCAACTCCTTCAGCGTGCTCCACGTCAGGGCTCGTCTAAGAACTGATGCGTATGGTGCCACACTAAGCTGGAGGGTGCGGCTCAGGAAATCACCAGGTCGTTTAAAAGGGCCAGTGTTGAGGTGGGCACTAATGGGTGGGCAGAGTCCAACCTTGATTGGCAGGTGTTGCGATTTCCTACGAGAGGTCCCGTGCCCCTCCACACTCCCACCGGGTCCAGATGGAGAGGTCACATGACCCTCTACACTTCCACCAGGTCCAGACGGAGAAGTTCTGTGCCCCTCAACACTTCCACTGGGTCCAAATGGAGTGGTCACATGACTCTCCTCGGTCCACACTCCTTCCTGCCAGCGCCAGATTTGAACCCAGCACTAACCGCGCTGCCCTCCTGGTGGTATCTTGCCATGTGCCACTTGGGCAAGTGGGCTTCCCTACCCTGCGCTGCTGCCCAGCCCTCCATAGGCAGTCAGACGTGCTGCCATTCCCTGAGTGCCCCACAATCTGCCCTGGATCAGGCAATGGTGAACCCGTGGGGTCAGCCGGTGTCTATCTCCGGCAGGGCTCCTAGGTCAAGGGTCCAAACGATTCTGGCTCCGACCTGTCAGGTCATTGGAATCTGGAGATGGTGGTGGTGGGGGTGGGGGGGGGTTGGGGGGTGGTGGGAGCCACAGTGGATGCAGACAAAGGGCGAATGAAGGGGCCCACGCCCACAGGTCCATCACAAGGGTGACGATGGGGGTTGTGACAATCGCCCACCCACTCGGAGACTATTAACTGGGAGGCACTGGAGAGCCCATGCTCAGGGGGAGCGTGCAGACTCCACACTGAGGTCAGGATCAAGCCTGGATTTGGAGCAATCTGTCACTTTGGAAGGATCAACTTGAAGGCAAGTATGTGGTTAATGGTCAGATTTTTGACTGTGGAGGAACAGGGAGATCTTAGCGTCAAGATCGCCATATGGGGAGATAGGATAGTTAAGAAGGCCCATGGGACACTGGGTTTCATGAGTCGGGGATTGAGTTCAGGAGTCAAGAGTCAAGAGATCACGTTAAAACTCTACAAACCTCTGGTGAGACTACACTTGGAGTATTGTGTTCAGTTCTGGTCACCTCATTACAGGAAGGATCTGGAAGCTGTGGAGAAGGGGCAGAGGAGATTCACCAGGATGTTGCCTGGATTGGGAAATGGTTCTCATGAGGCCAGGTTAGCAGAGATGGGACTATTTGGAGTGAAGGATGAGAGGAGACGATAGTCTACAAGGTTCTGAAAGGTGTAGATCAGGTAGATGAACAGCACCTGTTTACCAGGGCGGGATCAGCAAACACCAGAGGACATCTGTACAAAGTGAAGGGGGAATGTTTAGGGGAGATGTCGGAGGTAAATCTTTTAGACAGAGTAGTGGGGACTTGGAATGCACTGCTGGGGATTGGGGGCATTTAAGAGACACATGGATGGATGAAAAATAGAGGGTTATGGGGTAGGGAGGGTCGATGGGGCTTTACTGGGAGGGGGGATAGTGTTGATGGGGGTTTTACTGGGAGAGGGGACAGTGTTGATGGGGTTTTACTAGGGGGGAACAGTGATGATGGGGGCTTTACGGGGGGGGGTGGTGTTGATGCGTAATTTACGGGGGGGGGACGGTGTTGATGGGGGCTTTACTAGGAGGGGGGATGGTGTTGATGGGTATATTACTGAGAGGGGAGACAGTGTTCGGTATTTTACTGGGAGGGGGGCAGTGTTGATGGGGTTTTACGGGGGGATGGTTAGATTGGTCCGGCCGGTGATTGTGAGCTCCTGGGTGATTGACAGCTCGAACATAATCCCGTCCCTTCCGGCCGGCCGGCCCCGCTAGGCCCGCCCCGTCCGGTTGACCGGGGTGAGAGGTGAGCCGGGTTGGCGCGGCGAAATGGCGCTCATTTGCTGCCGGGGAGCGTCGCTTCGGCCTCGGTTGCGGCTCGGCTCCGTCCCCGGGGCTTGGAGTAGCGGCCCAGCCGGGCCCGCCCGGCAACGGGAGGAGAAGGAGGAGCGGCGGAGGCGTCGGCAGGCGGCCGTGGAGGCGCGGAGCGCGGCCGGCGGGGTGAGGGACGGGGAGGGGAGGAGGGACCAGGGGGACTGTGGGAGAGTGGGAAACTGGGTGGTGGTGGTGGTGGTGGTGGTGGTGGTGGTGGGGGGGGGGGGGTGGTGTGAGGACTGGAGGGGGTTGGGAATTTCGGGGGCTGAAAGACCAGGGATGGGTCGGGGGGGGGGGGTGGGATGAGTGGTTGGGGGGCGGGAGTTCCCTGTGGGGAAATGGGGTTTTCTGTGGGTGGAGTTCGATTATGGGGTGGCTGGGGTTCCCTGTAGTAGGGCTTCACCTTGGAGGGGGGATCCCCGTGGGGAGGGGTTTTTTCTGTGGGGGTTTCCCCATGATGTGAGGATCCTCGTGGGAACAAGGGCTATGGGAGGGGCTCTGGAGCGGGGACCTGTGTTTTGATTTCCTCATTCATGTGCATCCATGTCCTCCAACTGTTTCAATGCTGTTCACTGCGAGCGGCTTTGGTGAGGTGACCCTTTCCGATCAGGGCCACGCCGAACCCTCTCGCTTGTGCGTTTCTCGGCGGCAGAGCTGGGCGGACAGAAGGATGATTTACCCGCGATATCCTGGGCGGTGTCCACCGCCTTTCGACAAGCCCGATGACCGAAACCCAATCCCACCTCCCACGGGATAACCTGGCCTCTCAATTCCACAGCTCCAGGATGAACTGAGGTGGACAGAACCGGCAGTGATTACTTATGACGTGCCAACACATCCTGGGGAGAAGAAAGGTAGGGGGGAACCTTTGGTCTGGTGTTCCGGGTGAGTGGAAAGTGAGGTCCCCAATCTGACGTCATGCAGACGTCAGCACGAGAGATGCAGATGCTGAAATCTGGAGCAAAATGCCAAGTCGCTGGAGGATCTCGGCCAAACAGGGCAGCAGCAGGGGAGGGGAAGAGAATTGTCAGCAACCTGATGAAGGCTTCCCATCTGAAATGTTGATTTTTGAGCTCAAGGGTATGGCAGCTCTTTAAAATAATAATTGGATAAAAGTTCTTGGCCTGTACTCGCTGGAATTTAGGAGAATTGGTGGGGGGGATCTTACTGAAACATTTTGAATGTTGAAAGGCGTGGACAGATTAGATGCAGAAATGATTGTTTTCCCACAGTGGGTGAGTCCAGAACAAGAGGGCACAACTTCAGGATTGAAAGGATTAGAATATATATTGTCTGAGTCCATACACGACATCACATACAACCATGAGGTTCTTTTTTTCTGCGGGCCAAGCAGAATCACCACTTAATGATTATGCAAAGAAAAACTGTACAGAATGTACAGGTAAATAAATAAAGAAATGTAAACAAACTGAGCAATACAGAGAGAACAAAAATCAATAAATTGGACAAGTAAGACACCTGATTGAGTTTGTCGTTGAGGTGGAGGGGGAGCAGCTGTTCCTGAATTTGGTGGTGCGAGTCTTGTGGCCTCGATACCTCTTTCCTGATGGCAGCAGCAAGCACAGAGTGTGTGCCAGGTTGTGCGGATCCTGGACGATTGCTGCTGCTCTCCAACGGCAGCGCTCCCCGTCGATGCTCTTGATGGTGGGGGAGTGGGGGTTTACCTGGCAATATCCTGGGCTATGTCTGCTACCTTTTGAAGTGAACAGGGGCATTGGTAGTCCCCGTACCAGTCAGTGATGCAGCTGGTCAGCACACTTTCTACCACACCTCTTTAGAAATTAGGGCAGAGAGGTGGAGGAATTTCTTCAGCCAGAGGATGGTTAATCTGTGGAATTTGTCACCACAGGTTGTTGCAGAGGCTGGGTCATAGGGCATATTTAAGGCAGAGATTGATCGGTTCTTGAATAACCAGGGCATCAAAGGTTATGGGGAGAAGGGCAGGCAGTGAGGCTGAGAGGGGAAATGGATCAGCTCCTGATTAAATGGTGGGGCGGACTCGTTGGGCTGAATGGCCTATTTCTGCTCCTGTGACTTATTCTCGTTCAAGAATAAAATACTGCATGTGTTAGAATATAAAATTTAAGAAGCATCCTGGGGATTGCCCAACAGGTGGAGATGGATCTGTAAAGGATGGATAGTCATTGTGTCAGATATTCCGTTAGAGTTTTAAGGATTTAAGAAAAAGAATAAACAACACAGAAGAGAAAATGAATAAAATAGAGATGACCTTAACAGAAATGGGAAAGAAAATGGACAAGATGGAAGAGCGGGCAGTAGCAGCAGAAATGGAGGTAGAAGACTTAAAAAAGAAATTGGAGGAATCTAATAAAAAAACTAAAGAGACACAAGAACTACTAGCTCAAAAAATAGATACAATGGAAAACCATAACAGAAGAAATAACATAAAGATAGTGGGCCTTAAGGAAGATGAAGAAGGCAAGAATATGAGGGAGTTTATAAAAGAGTGGATCCCTAAGACCCTAGGATGTCCAGAACTACAGCAAGAAATGGAAATAGAAAGGGCACATAGAGTATTGGCCTCTAAACCACAACCACAACAAAAACCAAGATCTATTGTAGTTAAATTCCTAAGATATACTACAAGAGAAAAGGTACTGGAGAAGACAATGGAAAAAGTAAGAGAGGGCAACAAACCACTGGAGTATAAAGGGCAAAAAATCTTCATTTATCCAGATATAAGTTTTGAACTCCTAAAGAAGAGAAAAGAGTTCAATACAGCAAAGGCGATTTTATGGAAGAAAGGGTATAAATTTATACTGAAGCATCCAGCGGTATTGAAAATATTTATTCCAGGACAACAAAACAGACTATTCTCGGATCCAGAAGAAGCACGAAAATTTGCAGAACAATTACAAAAATAGACTGAGGGAGGAAGACGGGTAATGAGAGTAAAAATGATCACGATTGATATGTATGCGGGTAAAGAGGTATAAGAGTGAATAGAGACAATGTGCATACGTGAATGTATCTGTACTTAGAGGAAAATATAGATAGTATAGACAAGAATTAATAAGGGAAGGTAATGGATTAGAGAGAATAAGGAGGGAACTAAAAGAATGACCTTTGTGACATATGAAAAGTGAAATCTTTTCTGGGGGGGCGGGGTGAGGGGAAATAGCAGTCACTGCAAAATCAGTTGACGCTTGCGAGTGGATTCGCAAATCCAAATGGAGAGGGGAGATGTGGTTGTCCGACAAGGGATAAAGGACAACTCAGGAGGGGAAGGGGAGATTGGGGATAAATAAGATAGAAATAGGAGAATAAGGAAAATGTTGGATGTTGTAGGAATGTTGTCTTATAA